>NW_019396044.1:142921-219105 GCF_000591075.1 Eurytemora carolleeae
CCCCCGGCCCCCCCCCCCTCCTTCATGACTAAATACGGAACAGAGGGATGGCCGTTCTTTGACTAAGAATGGAACGGAATGGTGCAAAACAGAACAAGAACGGAACAATTAGAAAAAAAGGAACAAGAACGGAAACATCTAGCTGAAGGCTCTCGTTCTAGAACGGAACGGAACGATTTTAAAAGATTCGGAACGTGCCCAGCCCTTAAGGTTTCTTCAGTTTCAATACTGCATATTCAACATTCTTTAAACTTATTTCTATTAAAAAAGGCATCCGCAAATGGAAAGACATGAAAGAGAATAATCGAACTTGTATAACTTAAAAAGTTAGTTGTTTAGCGACTGGGAAATGAATTGTTCGCGTATTTAAACATTTTCCAGTGTACATATAATGAATAATTGATTATACCGTTAAAAACCTGGAATAGCTATAATAATAAGAGTTGTGCAAACAAACCATTTCAATGTGCAAACTTGTATTACAGGGTTATTAGACAATAATCTAGTTATATTTTATTTTTAATAGCATTTTTTTTTCCAGCGAATATAAATCTTTAGGATTTCAAAATTATTCTAGTTTCAACGCAACTTTAATAACCCTTTAGCCGTAAAGATATAATTATATTTGATATTTGGTCAGTGCCCAATAAAAAATGAAAAATATATTTGACTGTAATTTAAAAAATGATTAATATTAATGATGTTTAATGATTATGAACGCAATACTACGTGAATAAAAACTTAGCCTTAATCCTCTTTGTTCTTTAATTTTAAACATCACATTTTATTAAAAAAGAATAATACTAAATATAATGTTTCACGCCTCATACATATAAATACCGTCTGTCAGTTTGTGTCAAGTAAACTGCTGAACCGATCAGGCCCAAGAATGGTTACCATTTGAAAAATTTCAAATTTTCAAAATCCAGGCAAAAAAAGAATAAATCCGTGTTTTATCTTAGTGTTAGTAAATTTAAAGGGAGTGACCGGCAATATATGGTCGTGGAGCTGAGAATGTAGTATTGTGGAAAAATTCTTTAAGATTAATTTGATTCAAGAAAAAAAGTGTTAATGTTGTATATTTACTGAGTTTGAGAGCACAGTCGACTTTCAAAATATTCCATTTGGGTGGTTAAGTTTTGAGGCTAAGCTACATTTTGCCTAGTCACAATTTGCCTAGTCACTATTTGCCTAGTCACATTTTGCCTAGTCACATTTTGCCTAGTCACATTTTGACTAGTTCATTTTTGCCTAGGTAACATTTTTTCTGTGTAACTTTTTCCCTAGTTCAAGTTTGCCTATAAGTAACATTTTGCCAAGAGTAACATTTTGCCTAGGGAACGCAAGAGCATGTTTTTTGACAAATGCTTTTTTTTCAAACAAATTTTGTAAAAAATTAAACATTTCATTAAAGCTGAACCAGTTGAAGTTAAAACTTCTAGAGGGTGTCCCAATAAACATGGGAATTCAGTGACGAATTCGATAAAGTCTTTTTAAATAATTCTTAGATTTAGTATAGGGATACCTACTGAGAAGGCTGTGATCTGTAAGATTTTCGTCTGCTATGTTTACAATTTTTTTGACTGCATACAAGAAAATTACAGTATACAATTACAGAATAAACTTATCAGTATTCACTGTTCATCTTGCGGGGACATTAGACACACATCTTTACAGCCATTTACCTTTTGCAAAATAAACTCTAGCAGACATAATAATATTATGGCTTTTGAAATCAGGTATTACAATGCTAATTAATAACAAATACGATATCGAATTCGTCACTGAATTCCCCTGTTTATTGGGGCACCCTGTACAACAAATTTCACCCTCTTTCTGGAGTTCATTGATCTCTCCTTTCGCCCTGAATTTGTTGCCGTATCCAGGCCGACTGCATTGGAGAGATAAGCCCTCCTAGCCTAAGCAATCAGCATCCTGTTTGACAAATAGCTCTTGGATAGTAAATACATTCGGCTGTAGCCAGACAAACTGTTCCAGGTTCTGTTTAATGACTCCAGCATGTTGTTGGTTTCAATACCTCCTCAAGGACAGTGGTGTACGCTTTGAACAGCGCCATTTCTTTGTCTCTTCCCTCTTCCCATTGAAAAAATAGGAGAAATAATTATTATCCATGTAGTTGGGCTTACCCCGCATGGTGCGCTCTGCAGCCATGGGAGCCATTTTCAATGTGTCTCTCCTTACTGACTAGCCAAAAAAATCGCTCATATGTTACTCTAGGCAAAATGTTACCTGGCAAAATGTTACTCTAGGCAAAATGTTACCTGTCAAACTGTTACCTAAGCAAAATGTTACCTGGCAAACTGTTACCTAAGCAAAATGTTACCTGGCAAACTGTTACCTAAGCAAAATGTTACCTGTCAAACTGTTACCTAAGCAAAATGTTATTAGGCAAAATGTGACAAGGCAAATTGTGACTAGGCAAAATGTAGCTGAACCAGTTTTGAGAGTCGATTTTTAAAGAGACCGATCACTTATTTGGGTAATTTGAGGGTAAATTAAATAGCCTATTAGCTATTCATTGGTAAAAGTTTTACTTATCAAAAACACCTGTGGCCTGAGAAAAAGCTGATTTATCATTTAGAATTCGATCCTGCGCAAATGTATGATACCTTTTTCATAGTTATGGATTTAAAAAAAATTTCAAATCTTAAATTAAAATGTTGCACCCATTAGTTAATTGTATTTCAAAACTATTTCAAAATTGTCTATTTTCAAAATATAACTTATTTTAAACATTTGAAAGTTTGAGAAATCCCCGTGATTTATTAAAGAGTTTGAATCTAGGAAGTAGGAACCTGTTTGTCTGAGAGAGAAAGTTGTCTGTATAAACGTAATAATTTTTAAATCATGTTTGAAAACGAAAAATGATAATTTCTTGCTAATTCTAAAATCGAAAGGTTTTATATTTTATTATATAATGACTGACACATGATGTCTTTGAAGTATGATAATTTAGATTTTATTGGGTTGTTGCTAATAAAAATACCTTTCCGCTGGAATTCTAAATGATAAATCGGCTTTTTCTCCAGCCATAGATATCTTTGAAAAGTAAGACTAGTACCAATAAATAGCTACTAGGCTATTTAGTTTACCATGGAATTACCCAAATAAGTGAACGGTCCCTTTAAATTATTATATAACGACGACAAAAGAAAAGGTTAAAGAAAATAAAAATTAACTCTTATTATCAAAATACTTAATCTTATTCAGACATTAGTTTCTGTAATCTCTTATTGTTAACAAATATTTTCTGTAGATTTTCTGGAATTTTATTTAAAAATCAACATTTGAAGATTTCTAGAAATCTGCGAACAAATTCGCAAAGAATAAGAAATTTAATATCATGATGAAAAAAAATAATTGGTTCTAGCATTTATTTATTGATAAATTTTTGTTGAGAAATATGTAAATAGATTTCTGTTGAATATTTTATATAAAAAAATGCTCCACAATACGACATTTAAAGTTCAAATACCAAACATTGCCGGCCACTCCCTTAAAGAAGACATGGGTCCACTTAATACTGAGGTAACTAAACGAGTACATCAATGCGTAAGCGGTACTATTTCACTAGACTGGAAAATGGTAACCCTTGTTTTGGTTCAAATCATGCAACGATAGGCTCATGGGTGGAACTGGAAGGCCAACCACAACAAATTCTCTTCCGAGACACATTACCGACAATTTCTCGTCCAAGCCACCTCGTCCTTCAAATATTATTTTTTTAAAGCGTCCAATCCTTGATTTTTTTTTAATTTGGCCACATCATGGCTTTAATGAAATATCAAATTTTTGTAAATCGAAAAAAAATCTTCAAATGAATTAAAGTTTTGAAAATGTGGAACTTTTTACGCGGATTTTTAATATTCCTAGTAGTATAACTTAAATAAAACTTAAATTTTAATTTGTTAATTATATCAAAAACCGAAGAAGTTTACCGGGTGGTATCATGATATATATATAAATATATAAATATAAAAGGCAGCAGTATCACAAATATTTAGCAATTTTTTTTCTATCATAAAAGGTTCGCCATTACATACATACATCGAAGATTCTAACATGCTCTAATCATTGCAATGCTGTAGTCTAACCCTACACACTTTGATTTTAAAACATATTAATGGAAGCAAGAGGATTTTGAGGATGGCTCGGACGAAAAAATGAGGAGAATGTGACTCATGCGAGAAGTTGTTGTGGCTGGCTTTCCTTCCCAGGACCCATTTGTATTATGTGACCATTGACCAACTCAAAACTTTAAAATACCTTCTCTTATCTCTAGTTGAAATATGGAGGGTATAAATTAGGGTTTCCAACAATCAAAAACTTTCGTGAAAAAATGCTAAAAAATGCGAAAATTTTCGTTCGTATTTCGCAAACTTTTCACGATTTAGCATTTTTTCGCGAAAATGGATAAAGCAAAAAAATGCTTAAACAATGCGAAATTTCGCTAAATTTTCTTTTAGCTAATCGATTTTCCTTTTTCGCTGGAAACCTTAGTATACATGTATTGATTTTAATATTAATAAAACAAAAAGGTCAATAATCAGTAAAACCGTTGGTTGTATGTCTTTGTTAACCTTGATATTAAAAAGGACAGTTCTAATGTTTTTTGTTGTTTCATTTTTTGACAATCAAAAATAGTTCTTTTTCGTCCCATGAAATTTTCCATGGCAAATAATCACCACTTTTAACTAAGTCACATTTTATAATTTTGATTTTACTTTGAATTTATACAAAATAGGCTTTCAGGGCCCATCTTCTATTTCAACTTTGAATAGTGACTCTATCCGCGCGTGAGCCCTTTCTCTTCTTTAAATATAAAAATGAAAGAAAGTGGGTTTCATTACATTTTACCATGGTAATTTAAGTGTAGTCATGTAAGCATAGAAGTAGGATTATACTTTAGTTGACCAACCGGACTCTTTTCTGAAGGTAACTGTAGAATAAATATTTACTGGATAAATATAAAGTACACAACTCTCAACTGCGTACTGGACATGTTTTGTTTTAACATTATAAGGAACAGTTTAAAACAAATTAAAGTTTTCTTGAAAAAGAAAATTTATATTCTTGAACATTGGAGCTGATTGATGCCAAAGTTTGTTACATTTAGAACATCATTAAATGGCAATTTAACAAACCCAGTCAAATTGGGTTTATATCAAATAGGATCAAATACAGAATAAAATATGATCCCAATTCCCAAAAATATATTAAAACTTTTAAGAGTAAGGTTTCAAATTTTTACTGAATCAATTTGGATATGTAAAAGTCTTACGGAACCTTTCCTATTGTTGCAAAGAACAAAAACAAATAAAACAGTTTTGAAATTAATGGCAGAACCTTTCGTAACCGAATTAAGATAAATCTAGATCCTGAACGTTAAAATGAGCTGGGTGTGACATGCTGAAAAAAGTTTACGGAAAGGTTATTACGGATCAATTCCGTATGGAATAATCGTCCCGGAAACTTTTTCCCGGTATTCACACCTATAGCCATCTAGCTTCAAGGGGTCGGATAGATTTATTCAAAAATTTGTTAAGAGAGGTTTAATTTCCAAAAGTTTGAACAGCTTCCGGAAAGGTTCCGTCATATCATGCCTTGAGGAAACCAAGTTAATCCCGAAAAGTTTGGACATACCAACCATATGAAAACGAAAGAAATCAAACATAGTAAGGTTTTTTTTCTGTCAGCAAGCCACAAACCAGACATGTATTTCTAAACATCTTGGACTTTTAAACTGAATATAAAATACTTCTATGCCTGATGCTACACTTTGGCGGTGGGTTCTTTTTGTATGCAGTTGTGATCTACAACTAAGATTTGACATTTTTTTCTGCATTAGGTGTATTCGATTCAATACACGAAATGATAGAGTGATGTACGTTTGATTTTTCTTATTTAGACCCCATGTAAAGAATAAGAAATGGAAGACCCTCCTCTGCAGGACAAGAAATATCCGAACAGGTTAAAAAGTTGTTTTGGTTTATCCATATTTCTGTTCAAATTTCTTAAGCTTTAAAGCACTCGCATTTACTGTAAACTAGACAGAAGGTGAAAGTGAAATGTATGCAATCTTACTAGTCACTGGTACAACTTTATGACCTCGTAGCTTCTCTAGTTTTGTTTGTATGCACAAGTATAAGGAAAGCAAATTGTTTTGGTTACATATTTGAAATTCAAAATGTTGTGTTCTTTTCCATAACTTAATCATTGTTTTGCAGACATAACATTATTTAACCTTAAACCTTGATTTATCAAATTTTTGTAATTATAAAAATTTTAATTCTAATAGTCAATGAAAGCTGTTCTTGTCATCTGTGGGTAGTTTCATTATTCGTTTTATTTTCGGCAAAGTGTAAAATACCCAAATGTTTTTAAATTTGATTGTTCTAAGCATTGCTTTTCCCAAACTTTAGAGGAAGCATATGAAAAAACGAACCAAAAATTATCGTGTTAAAACGATCGATCGTCTTTTGGTTACAAACAAACCGTGTAGAACATCATATACATCATATACACAATAGCATACAAAGATAATTTCAGAGAAACAGGGTGTCCCACGAAACATGACAGTATGCAGGACGACTTGAATGTCGTCTTGATTATTGATATAATTTGCTGCGTTTATTTGTCAATCTAATTTTAGAAGTAAATTTCTAGAGATAATAATCAAAAAATTTCCCTTGGCCTGCCATTTCCAAAATGTGGTCTGCCTTTTTTGTGCTTTCAATATTGCCCGAGATATGAAGAATTTCGTTCAGATTTCGACAATTTTGCTTTTATTTAACAAAATTGAAATCTGAACCAAACTCTTTATATCTCCGGTAATATTGAAAGCACAAAAAACGCAGACCACTTTTTGGAAATGCCAGGGCTAGGAGAATTATGTGATAATTGTTTCAAGAATCATGCACGTTAAAGTAGATAGAAGACTAAATGTTACAAATAAATTCAAATACCAAAGACGACTTTCAAGTCGTCTTTCTATTGTCATGTTTCGTGGGACACCCTGTACCAATACAAAGATTATGGAGCTCCGAGCAAGCCAAATATTGCAAACCGTGGATTCTCACTTCTATAAAATCACTTGTCATAATTGGCAATTGTCCTCCTCTCACTACTCCCACCCCCATCCGTCACCAGCTCTTATTAATATATTAATAGGCCTGAAAGAGACTCTGTCATGAAATCTTGGTTCTCTCAGAAAACTGGGCCTAAATCCCCAGTTTTTCTTCATAACAACGGGAAATTCAAACGACCGAAAATGGAGGAGGTGAGGACAAAAGAGCTGAGTTCTTGTCTCTGATTCATTATTCCCTTTATCGTAACCCGATGCCGTAAAACTTTGATATTTCAATTGGTAAATTCTGTTTAAGTTTGAAAAATCAAAGGTTTACACAAAAAAAAGTTGCAGGATATAGGGCTTATACTATTTGAGTTCGTGGCAAGAACTCAGTTCCTTTTCTTTTTAATATAGGGTACGCAATTTCCAAAACGTGCTTATGTTCCAAACCTAACACTGAGTGTCAGGTTTGAGTGCAAATACTATGATCTACGTTTCAGTAACTCTTACTGTGCCGACTGCAAATATCAATTAAAGAAACAATTTCCAACAGCTTCAATTTGTAATGTTTTAACTACAGGGTGTCCCACGAAACATGACTGTTGGTAAATCGTTTTGAATGTTGTCTTTTATACACTGTATTAGATATTTCAGACTATTTATTTCGCTTAAAAAATCTTTTGATTAGATATTTTTTACTTTGAAGTTGATTTTACCATAATATGACTCTTGTATAGTAATTTATTATTGTTTTGGTAATAAACAACTTAACAAATTATGGAAGAAGACATTCTAAACTGTATTTGCTGGTTTAAATCTGATAATACTAGATGAGGATTAAATTATGGATCAATAATAACCTTATCTGAACAACTGAATAAATTCAAAGTATGTTACATGCTTTTTTTATTTCCGATATGGTGTCATACAAATGGAATTGAGCATTAGTTCATATTGTCAATAGTCCAATTGATAAAACATCTTCAACATTGAATGTATTAAACGTACGTTGTTCTCCATCTCAAAACATCTTCCTACAAGGAATATGCACAGGATGGAACTAAACTAAAAAAACACTATTTATTTCTTTACTAAATTTTAAACTGCTGACAGTCGTTCATTTTCAACAAATACCCCTTCCATTTTCGAAACGTTTCCATTTTTGCACATATCACAAATTCTAATCTTGGACACTTTTTAAAAGATAAAACAACTTTTGCAACTTAATATGTTTGAGAATATTCAACAATTCAGAACAAAACGCACTCCAGTGGAATTATAAACCCTCTGGATTCTTCAAGTGGAATTATAAACCCCCTGAAAAGGTTTATAAATCCCTCCCTGGATAGATATCTGAATCCCTCAATTGAAATTTTAAAACCTATAAGGACAGATAATGGGATCATTCCAGTGGAATTTTAACCCCAGGAATGGTATTTGAATTTCTCCTGTGGAATAATAAACCTCCAAGAACGATATCTGAATCCCTCCAGTGGAATTATAAACCCCCTGAAAGGATTTCTTAATCACTACAGTAGATAAACCCCTTGAGCTTGTTATGAGTTGTTATATTTTGAAATAGTCCAATTGATTTTTACATTTATATTGTTTCATTATTTAAATTTTACCGAATACAAAAAGCTTCTTTTTTCCAAATTGGGTAACTGCTTGAAAAGTATCATTGATTCAAATCTGTAAAATGTCTCAAAATCGCGACATGTTCCAAAACGAGTTTTTTTTCTAAAATGAAATCAACAGTCATCAAAATTTGAAATTTATCTATTTGTAGGGGCTTAATACAGTGAAACCCTTAATAAAGAATACATCGAAAGAATTTATCAAATGTCGTATTCTTCACTTTCTGATAATGGAATGTTGCAAGTATTTAGTTTTTTAATTAAATGATTATAACAACATACATGAAACTGTTCCCTCATATTCATGACTATTTATTTCTTTTCGCAAATACTGAAATTTACGTAATATAGTATAAAACTTATTGAAAAATGGTCAAGACGACATTTGATAGATTCTTCCGATGTATTCATTATTAAGGGTTTCACTGTAGTTAAAATTTTGTTAAAAAAGTGTATTCTACATACAGGTGGTTTTTATTCTCGACTTAAACTGAAAAATATAGACAGTGGAAAAAGGTAACTTTTCACATTTTGCCCAAACCTGACACTTAGTGTTATGACTGGGCCAAATCATGGTTTGGAACTTGCCTCCCTGTAATAATATTTACTGTTAACTGCTCAAGGGATGGATCGTTTCCACTTTTTTGAAAAACGAATGTTTCGCTTTGAAAACGACGAAGAAAAAACTAAAAAAGAAACGATGATTTTTAAAGTAATAGTTTTTATTTATTACTGATTTTTAAAAACGGTTGTTTTTTGGTCGGAAAGTCATGTAAGACAATATTCATAATCTTATCTTTCTGAAAAAATATTGAAATTAATTGTGATATTCGAAAATTTTCAAAAACGACAATTTTTTGTTAAAAAAAGATTGTTATCTGTTTAAAAAAACAATCATTTTTTGTTTTTTGAAAGGTCAAAACGAATAGTTAATTTTCAAAACGATCCTTTTTCGTTTTTTGAAAGTTAAAAACGAGTGGTTAGTATTAATAAATATCTTTTTTTCCAAAAAATACGAAACAAAAAACTATCGTTTTTCGATCTGTTTTTAAAAACGATCAACAACCCTACTCATGGCTTTAACTAGTTAAGTAAATCCATAATTTAGGTTCAACATTATAGATTTCACAAATTTAACAATTTAATTTTAATTTATAGAATTAATTTCTTTAATTTCAGTTTAAAGAGTTCTGCGCCGAATCCTCAATTCATGGGCTGAAATACATGACAGAGGTATGTGTAAAGAAATAATTAAAAGAATATTAGGTTAGGTTTTCAACATTCAGAAAAAACACGACAACCCGTAATATTTTCTGTTGATGTTGTTTTACCAATTTTTAGCTTTTATGTCGTACATCGATTTTTTTGTGGGGTATGATGATGTGAACCTAATTTTTGTTTACTGTGATAAGCATCGAAAACAGAATTTTTTAAAGTTTATTAAAATATTTTAACTTTGTTTTTTGGCAGTTGCACTGACAAGTTACAATTAGCTTGGCACTTCTTTTTTTTTTATGACGAAAATATTTTTTTAATAAAAGGTGTAGAATTCAGAACTAACTAAATTAAGGTGGGGGAGCTTTTAGGAAAAATATTACCAGCTCAAAGCTTTGAGAACCTTTGAGATACGAGCCTTCGAATATGATATTTACTTGTTCCAAAAAAAAACCTTCCAAATCGGATGCAGAAACATATTTTCAACATTGAAAGTTAAACTTTTGTGTGAGATAGATTTAATCTGCAATGCTTGATAAATTTGACTGATGATATCTTAAAGGGACTGTAAGTGTAATTTCTAGTGACTCTCCATGCAAATATGGCAATGCCCGATTCACAACCGTACCATTAAGAGCTTTGTCTGATCAAGTAAAAACTATATGCCTGCAATGTTTAAAAAGTGGAAAACCGCATTTCTACTACCTGAATACATATAGTAACTATTTGAATTTAATACCTGACAACTTAGAAAAAACTACATTATCTTCCTCATTATTGAACAAATATCGGTTTCGATCAGAGGTACAGTTGTGAATCGACATTGCCATCTTTCTATGAAGGGTCACTAGAAGTTACGCCTTCAGTCCTTTTAAAGAGAGTGTTCGAAAATAATTAAAGAGGGTATAGACTGATTTATAATTGTATTCAATATCGATCGCTACTAATTTTACTTTTATATGTTGCGCCTAAAAGGGGATAATAGTTAAAAAAGTCTTATAACCGAGAGCATAAATACGAATTTAGCGATGTTAATGTTTTCATTATTTTGAAAATGACGACAAAAAAAGAAAGCTCATCCCTTCATTAAGGATCGTTAATGAAGAAATAAGGGGATTGTAAACCACCCTAAAGGGCACGGTGCTTATTATTGAACAGCTTAAAGAAGTTTTTGCTCTCCCACAACTTTTTACTATCATGTAAGACGACATTCGATAAAATTGCATGTATTTTTCTAAAACTATCGTTTTCTAAAAACAACAGATTTTATAAAGTTTGTTGTTTCGTTAACGATCATTAACTCATCAATAACAATCGTTAACGATGACCCTTTGTTAACATATTCATCAATTACAATTTATAAAAAACAATCGCTGATCATTTTCATGAACACTCGTTATTCGTTTTCTGAAAGTTAAAAACGAGTGGGTTGATTTCAAAACAATCGTTTTTTTACGAAAACGAAACACTCGTTTTTGAAAGCGATCGTTTTCAAAAACGATTGACAACTCTATCAGCATGAGACATATGACATACAGACCATACATAAAGAAAAACATAATTTTGAAGATTTTTTTTTACGGGAGTGTTTTTTATGTCATATTTCATATGTCGCATGTGTCATTTGTTAATTAATTTAATTTGTATTCCAAACTTGGAAGAAAAACATAATTTTACGGCAAGTTTTATTATTTAATTTATTATATGTCAAGTTTTTTACTTTAAGGAAGATGCAATTTTCTACTGAGTTAATAAAAATAAGAGGTTTTCCTTGTGAATGATTAAATTTGCGTTCCATACATATATTTAATAAGTTCAAATGATGTATTGTATGTATGCATGTATTTAATAAGATTCAAATGATGTATTGTATGTATGCATGTATTTAATAAGATTCAAATGATGTATTGTATGTATGCATGTATTTAATAAGATTAAATGATGTATTGTATGTATGCATGTATTTAATAAGATTCAAATGATGTATTGTATGTATGCATGCGTTTAATAAGTTCAAATGATGTATTGTATGTATGCATGTGTTTAATAAGTTCAAATGACCCTTCATCCAAAGATGTGAATGCCCGATTTACAACGGTACACTTGATCTGATACTTGATCTGATACCAATTGTGGAGATAAAGTCATTTTTCTGATAAGCAAGAAATGTGCAAATCACTTTTGCAGAGAACCCACAAATCAAAATAAGCAGTCAACAAAATGCATGCATCTAATTCAGACAAAGTTTTTGCTGTGAATCCCTTTAAAAAGATCTCTGACTCCACCTGTATTTTCTAGGATGGTGTATCCTGGATACAACGGGTACTCTGGATTATTTGGTTTATTCTTGCTACCGCTTTCTTAATCTTTCTCTTTAAACCCATTATTGACAAGGTAACACTTTAACAAAAAACAGTGGCGCTGAACCAGAAAGAAGAGAATATATACGGAATATATATACGACCGGAAATGACTTGTGCAGGTAGTTTTCAGTTATAGTATTTTCGGAATATTTCTTCAGCGTTTGTATTGTTGTTGTTGTTGTTGGAGGGGGGGGGGCTTAGGACATTTTTCCAACTTGGTAATTGGTTTTTGTCACGATACTCCTCTTAAAATGCATTTGTCTTGTGTTTCATGGTGAGAATGGACAAAATGAATATATTCTGATAATCTTTTCATTTACAAACATTGTATGAATTATAACATTGCATTGATTTTTAATGATTTCAATTTCTAATTACGTTTTACGTTCATACATTTATCCTTGAATGGATCCAGTAATCCCAACGCAGCTGTCGAACTGGTAATTAGCCGCATAATAGTGGTAACCCTAATTTTGAATGTCGTCGTTGTTACTTCATATTTTATATGTTATAGCAAAAGCCACATAAAAGCACAGAGGTTTCGGGATAATCTAAATAAAAAAGATTCTAACAGTCATATAGAAAAGCTTTAGGTCCTCCAGCAGCACCCCAAAAATCCTATTTTAAGAGTTTTTAATCAAATAGCGAGTTTTTGGTCGAAATTCTTAACTATAAATCATGACATTTAAACCACTAACAGACTTCTATAAAAAAAAAAATTCTGAAGCGGCCAAGCCTTATTTGACATAAATGAGAGGTTTATAGAATAAAATTATTTTGGCTAACCCCCCCCCCATATTACCCCTCCCAGTCAAAACATATGTTAAACTAACTTTTGTTTTTCAATTTATCTATACCTATAATTTAGGGCCGGGCACGTTCCGACTTCGTTGAAATCGTTCCGTTCTGTTCTAGAACGAGGGCCTTCAGCTAGATTGTTCCGTTCTCGTTCCTTTTTTTGTAATCGTTCCATTCTCGTTCCGTTCCGTTCTGAGTAGCAGAACGGTCATCCCGTTCCGTTCCGTTCTTGGCGTTCTTAGTCGAAGAACGGTTCCATCCCTCTTGTTCTGTTCTTAGACAAGAACGTTTTCATCCCCCGTTCCGTTCTTAGTAAAGAACGGTTCCATCAAAGACAAAAGTTTAATAGAAAAGAGTTAAAAAGTAAAAAAATTACTATTTTATAATAAAAAGTCTTTTAGCTTATAAACTTTAACTTAAAATTATATATTTTAAATTTAGTGTTAAAAGATAATTTCTGGGCCAAACAATGTATAATTTTGTGAGAGCCCTAAAATCCTAAATATGTACGATATACAGAAGTTAAACTTAAACCTTCTATGTTAGTTTAAAGTACTGGTCTGCAAAGCAGTGCGACTGGCTTTCTCATGCCAGACCAGCGCCATTTCCTTTCCTTTTATTCCTATTCCCTGATGTTTAGGCAATGTGTACAGGGAAATTGTACAGTCCCCTTAAAATTTGACGAAAAGGTCAACATGTACAGATACAGAAGCTAGGGGGATTTTTGTAGACGTTATTTTGATTATGAATACAAATTTAGAGAATCGTTTTTAAGCCTTTGTCCATGGTCCCTAAAGGAACTGTAGACGTAATATTTAATTCATAGAGGGCCCCTGTAAGCTTTGTAATATAAAAAAATGAGTAAAATATCCATATTTTTGACTTTAAAAGTAAAAGCAAAAATGGTCAGAATTTAAACATTTTACAAGCTAGCAAAACGACGATATCTTCCAAATTATGTATCAAACAAAGGTTTAAAGAGTACCGTTGTGAATCGGTGAAGGGTAAATAAAATTTATTACGATAAACACTTCAAGTTTTTGAATTTTGAAAAAATGAACTATCATATACAAAAGTTTTTTGTCCAAGAATATTTTTTTGTGCTCTAAATTGAGAATTTTACTCAAAAAACTGTTATTTGTCCAACGAGCAATGTATTTCTATTCATACGCATGATACAAATTTAACGTCCAATATTCCTCTGTTTATATGTGATAAGTGAATTAATTAACTTGGAATACAAGGCCAAAAACGGAAAATTATAGGGCAAAAACATTAAATATTTGCTATTTTTTTTCTTTTCATTTAAAAAACTTATTTGATAACTGCACGGAGAGCACTAGACACAGTTAAATAAAATGGTATAAAGAAATATCTAAAATCTTTATTCATTATCCAATTAAAAAGAAACAAATTCTAAATCTGACGAAGCTGTAAGAATAATTTTATAAAGAATTACAAAATAGTGGGCTTAACAATTTATTAATGAAAAAAAAACAATATTTTAATTGGGATTCTAATTATTGTCAAGTATACACCGCAACTCCACTTTTTTCTTTTCTCAAAGATTTCTTGAAATAGAACTTCATGATTTTCCTGGTTTCCTTCACATGTGAACTTCATGCAGTACAAAAATCTCCTGACAGACCCGGCTTCATGAAACCTAGACAAGTTTTTATCTTTAAGAATATTTGTATCTTAAAATCAAAATATGCATCGTTAATATTCTACATTCTACTATAAAACAAAATATGCATTGGTTGATCTAGCTTTCCATTCTTCTTTCAAAAAATATTTCCACACAAATGACATAAGCGGGAAGGGATAGTCTAGCTCTGTTGCAGAAATGTTGATTTTTCAAAAAAAATGTAAATTATTTAAAATAAAATTCATATTTTACCTTGGTATAAGCGCCCAGCCCTAATCTATATACATGGATTGGATATTTCAGGGACAGGAAATTGCATAGATAGGATATTTTATATATAAAACAATTAAGAGAAAAAGACAGTGAATACTAAGAAAGAGAACTTTGGAAAAAGGGAATAAATTACCTAATCTACGAAAATTGTTCTTTGGCTGTATATGTCCATCTCTGAAATGTCCTCAAACCGTCACAAATCCATGGGTCTACATTATCAGGTTGCAAAGATATAAGGGATGAACAGTTTATGTTATTTTGGGTTAAATATTGTATTCCTTTTAATGCACTCTTGATTTTTTATTTTGAAGTTTTTAAATCAAATTCCATCTATATAGTACAGCAATACACCGACTATAACTACTGTGGATACAACAAACTATCCGATAGCCAACATTGATTTCCCCGGAGTCACAGTCTGCTCCAATATAAGGTTAGTAATATTGTAATTCAAATTTGACTAATTGTAACATTAATATTAGGAATTTTAAAACTTGGAATTTGATTAATGTGAATTTAAATAAGTGGAAATCGGAAATAATTGGAATTTAAACAACTAGAATTTAAAAAATTTAAACCAAAATCTGAACAAAATATGTTCTTTTTCCCACAAACTATTTTTTTAAGGTCAATAAACAATATCTTGTTTCCCAAAACTGTGAGTGGTCCTTCGCGTTTCCTTGACAATTTTGGAGATTTCCATGTTTAGCAAACTTTTTTTTTCAGGGTATCAGCTAATAACTATAAAAAAGCATCCAAGGTTTGTATTTTTACGTATTCTCAGAGGGGGTCTTATGTCTATCACCAAAATAAAAACTTGAGGGGGGGGGGGGTACAGTTAATTGATCAGAGTTATTAAAAAGAACAAAATTGTTTTGAATTTGTAATATTTAGCCGTCTAATTTCTTGTGCGTAAATCAAAATTAAAGCCGCTAAGAGGTCACAAAGTCGCATCAGTAATATTGCATAATTTGAACATCTCTTTCTGTGTAGTTGGCAGTTGGCATTTGGCACTGACAGTGGGCCGGGGTTGGCATAAATATGTTATATATTATAAAATTGTTCGTTAGTTTATTGAAGAACCTGTTTTGTTTTCAGAAAGACCCGTGGAAAAAATACGATGATGAAACAAAGCATCAGGAAAACGCAATAAATAAATTATCATTCAATTCTTTGTTGCATTTTGGGAGACTGTCAATCTAATTTCAAATGACTCTTTTAAAGCGAGCTAAAACAAATTTATTTTTTAAGTTCTAAATTTTCCTGATTTTTAAATCAAGATGGCGATGCAAACCGATTGTCGTCTTTTTTTCTTTCTTTGAATTGTGAACGTTTTTATGAGGATTTTTAACGGAACTAAGCTTTCGTCTCAAACTCTGATTTTAGAATCCATATATCTTTGCAACCCGATTTTGTAAACCATTGATATTTCAAACAATGAATTCTGTCAGATCAAATAGTTGAAGTTTCAATCATTAAATCATCAGGTTGCACAAAGATTGGGATTTAAGTTTGTGGCAAAAACTCAACTTTTACGACGTATAGTTTTCAAAATTACAAACTTCTTCATGACATTTAGTAACAAAAAATAGAAAACATCAATTATTCCAGTTTTTTGCCGGTTTCTACAAGCTTATCTCACGTCAAAATAAAGTAAATTACACGAAAATTAGTTAAAAAGGTCCAAACAGTGCAAGGATACTGGTCTAGTCTTTACCGTACCAGCCTAAATTTCAACACTTCCTTCTGTCTAGTTCAATGTGATATGAGCTGGGAACTCTCGTATTGTGAATTTCAAGATTAATGCTTAATCTCAATGTTTTTTAATCTGCAGATTAATTTGATCTTTATTGGATATTCCAAATGTTAATCGTACCTAGCCAGTGGTTGAATTATCTATTCCTAGTTTGGTTCCTACTGAGCACACTGTAACTCTTATTCTCTTTTCCACTCATAATACAGATTGATGACAGGCTAAAAATCAACAATACTGAAAGATTTATTATATTCTGTTTATTTGTGCCATATCTGGGGCTAACAAAGTAAATACCTCAATATAGCAGGATGCCAAACATAACAATATGTATCGGTCACAAACATTTTATTCTGAAAAAGATCACTAGATCAATTTCATGCGCATTCATGCTGCAACATTAATAACGGAAAAGCAAAACTTTCCAATACTTGACTTAACACACTACTAAGAGTATACTAAGAACTTTGTACTATGCCCCACATGTATCGGCAATATTTACGGGTAGAACTGGTTTCTTTAGCCGGAGTTCAGAAGTTCAGAGAATACAAGCATACAGCGCACACCGTCTAATCCAGGGGTAACACAAATCCAGAGGGAGTGTCTAGGGGTTACGTACACACACAGAAACAGGAAAAAAAGAAAACTGATTTTAGTTGCAACTGCACCCCGCGACTGGAACTTTAGGGTCTGATTGATTGCTGATACTGCACCCCCTGACTGGAACCCAACGAAGCTTTAGAGCACATTTATTGAGCTTTATGATCAACCAAGCACAGACTTAATCCAACACTGGCATTGATAATACTAAAAGTGCATAATATCGGACAAAAATATATTATTAATAATATCGGACAAAAATATATTATTAAAAAATGCAGAACATTGTTACTTATCCCCTAATCAGCATTTCGCCATATAACAACTTGCCTAAGTAACATTTTGCCATATAACAACTTGCCGTATAACATATTCTAATATTACAACAACTCGCCTATATATGGTCTCCATATAAAAACAAACTAATAAATTCTATTCAGTAGAATGTAGTTTAATAGAAAGTATATGTAGTAATATAAAATTGTGAAACATTGCTCAGCTATATTGATGAATACATACATACATATATAAGCAGATTTAAATTTAGCTTCCTCGTTGAAGTCCATATGTCCAATCATTTGAATGTATTCTTGAGGAGGGGTGGGGTTGAAGCGCTTGTCACACAAAACTTGATCTTTTGCATGTTGTCCAGGGCTGCCTGCTTCCTGCCTGTGTTTCCACGGATGTACTGACCGACAGAGCTAGACAGAAAAACACGTCGTGTGTTTGCTTCCTGGGATTTAACAATCTTTAGAAAGTCCCAAACATTTGTCTTTGCTCCAACTAAACTGTTAATCATCCTGTTATAGCTCTAAAAGCATATTGTTGGTCTGTGGACCATCCTGTAGTATAGTTTCATATTGGTTCCATAGAATTGGAGCAAACAATACAGAATTGCCTCTTCTAAACTCAATCCAGGTTTTCTGGAAGTATACAACAAATGCATACGCACATGGGATGCCTGCACCCCCTGCAGGGGGCTGGGGTTGATTTGAAGGTGCAATCACAGAGCCAGATTAAATGGTTGCGAAGAATATCAGCTCCAAAACCACTGAGGCAAATCACCATTGACTGGGTTTTGTCGTTATCAGTCCAGTCCCTAAAGAGTTTAAGGTCCCCCTCCCATCCCCAGTTTGAGAGAACTTGTCAGGGACAGCAGTCAACTTGAATTCTGCATGGTAATATGGATAGGGTTTCCAACGTAATAGATTATTCACTTACGGGAAATTACGTGCAGTTACGCCAAATAATTTTCATTTGTGTAATTTCGCAGGATTACGGTAATTAATTAACATTAATTTTGCAAAATTACGGCATAATTTTGCTTAATATCTGCAACATAATTTCGCGAAATTTTGTAAAATATGCGTAACTAGCGAAACTTTGATTTCACAAAATTACGCCTTAATTTCACATCATTCTACTAAAATAATTTTGCGAAATGTTGCAATTATTACGACTAATTAGCGAAACCTCCATACAAACCAACCTAGGAGAACATTTTAACCTTCCTGGACATGAACTCTGCCATATAAAAGCTAGCGTACTAGAGAAGGTTTGGGACCTTTGGAGAAGTTTACTTTCAGAAGAATCTAAATACATCAGAAATTTTATGACTGAACTCACAGGAATGAACAGAAAAAAATAGTTTTTATTTAATTTTAAACTGTTATTCAATATTTAAGAAAAAGATTATTGTTTATTTCCAATTCTTTAAAAGGTTTAAATACCTATCTTTAGACAAGCCCCCCCCCCTTGAAATATGCTAAATATATACACTATACATATAAACTATGCAGTTTGTTTTTAATCTTCATTTGACAGAAACAATCTTAAGGAATAATATAAAAAAACATTTTTTTTAAAAGCAAATATTTGCAAATTATCTTTTTTCCATCTCATGATCTGAGTTCGTTTCTCTTTAGTCAATTGTACAGCCCGTTTGAAATTGTTTTTAAATAATCTTTTTTGTTTGTTTGTTTTCAATGGTGTTTGATATCAAATTTAATGGCTATTATATCGTTAGAACTGACGAGGGTCAACCTAGATTGAAATATGTATATTTTTAATAAAATTTTTAATAAAACATCTACTTTTTTTCTCTACAGAGGTTTATTCCATCCCCATCATCAAATTTTAATTCAATTTGAAAGTATTTAAGTTATACAAGCAGATTGGACATGGTTGTAGCTTGTATATCCTTACACACATTTTCCCGCTATATTCATTTCTGAGAATTACAGAATGGTTTTGTAATACATAATTTCACGTAATTACGCCTCAATTATGCAAAACTAGACTTTATTTCATATAAGTAATCAACATGTAATTTTGCGTAATGCTCCTCTGTAAGTGAAAGAAAGTGTTACGCATAATTTCTCATAATTGTGTGAAAGGTAATTACGACTGGAAACCTTAGATGGAATCTTGGGTCCAATGTCTGTCTTTTTCCTCCATAGAGCCATTTTTATGGCCCCAGTACTTGAATCACTACTAAGTTTTCCTTGGAATGTTGTACACAGCCTATTGGTGCTAATCTCTTGCCCAACAGCAGCAGGGGTTGCTCCATGAACTTCAGCATACTGAGATACAACAGCTTTTTCAGTAACGTGGGGCTAACTTTCTCCTCAACATGTTACCATGATTGTGTGATGACAGATTTTCTCCAACAAGGTTCCCTGTTCTTTTTCTTGTTGTCAGAGTAGTTGCTTATGTCAACTAGTTGTAGATGCGTGCAGTACTCCCGACATTGTTGGAATTACTGTATTTGTGGATTTTTGGTTTTTGATTCATAGATTTTCTGGTATAATTTCATTAACACTACAATTTAATCTAAACATTTATATATACAGCAAAGTTGTTGTTACATGGCGAAATGTTATATGGCGTAATGTTATGTGGCAAGATGTTACTGAGCCCTTTGCCAGTGTTTATATCTGGAACCCATAACTTATTAATCCATAGATTATACTCAACGTTCATAATCTAAATCCCTGATTTGTGAATCCTTAGATTACGGCTCAGTAACATTTTGCCTAGCACAAGTTCGCCTAGTACACTTTCGCCTAGTACACTTTCGCCTAGCTCAAGTTCGCCTAGATAACATTTTGCCTAGATAACATTTTGCCAAGACAACATTTTGCCTAGATAACATTTTGCCTAGATAACATTTTGCCTAGATAACATTAGAGAGTAATTTTCGCCTAGATTAACATTCTTCAAATTAACCAGCTTTTGGAACAAAAAAAGTACTCAATTTTTACTATAAAAATTTCACAATTTTTTTTTGTAGTTTAAATCATTCAGTTTTCTACTGGCATTGAAAATTTGTAAACATTATTTTAATACATTTTTTCTGCTTTTAATTGAATTTCTTGAGAAAAAAGAGGAACTTTATAAATTTTAGTGAATTTATCTAGGCGAAAATTACCTTCTAATGTTATCTAGGCAAAATGTTATCTAGGCGAAATGTTGTCTAGGCAAACTGTGTTTAGGCAAAATGTTATCTAGGCAAAAAGTTAGTAGGCAAACATGTACTAGGCGAAAGTGTACTAGGCGAACTTGTACTAGGCAAAATGTTACTGAGCCTTAGATTACACCTACATAATCAGTGTTTATGACTTGGACCCTTTACTCTTAATCCACGGATTCACCTAAATCCATTTAATTTTTTTTACTTTGATCTCCTCAACCTCCAGAGGAATTTCAAAATGGAACTCTAGGTTGTCTGGAAACACGATTTCATCTTTCTCACCAGCACCTTTAATCCTTTCATCATAGGTTTGGAAGATTACACTCTCTGACCTGGACATCCTGGATACAGCACTCATCTGCTTCCCTGGCTTCACTTCAGCACAATCTGAAGCTGAACCAGTAGCACCATGAGTACTGCAGATGAAGTCTGTTGTCCTGGACTCCAAGGCCACTCACCAGTACCACTCCAGAAGGACCTGGAGTTGTCTTTGTTAGCATTAAAATTGCGTAAAAATTGCGCTCTTTTTACGCATATGTTTTGAGTGTTTAAATATTGAAGAGTTCAGTGACCCAGGTGTGTGTGCAGCAATGTTATATTATATAGAAAGGCGTGTGATTTGAAGATAATAGTGGGAAGGGGGGGGGGGGGTTAATTGGGCAGAGAATTTACAGTGCTATATAGCACACTGGTTTTTAGTACCAAATTTCACCGCTAGGTTCTCTGTTACATTCACGTAAATTTTAAAAAAAGTAAAAAGGTTCAGATTAAATTTTTTACTAAAAGTATATCATTTAGAAGTCAAGATTTGGGTTTTAAATTATTTTAAATTTTTTTAAATAAAACATTTTTATTAAGAAAATGCACTGAATTTTCTATCAAAGAGTTTTATATAACTTTTATAACTCCCATATACGTATAAAGCTTAATGCTATAATCTCTATGTTGAACCGTATTCCCAGATGAATGGAAACAGTTCAGAGAAAGTACCATGCCTACTCAGGGATGGCCAATCTGCATGCATCAAATATTGCATAACTTTTGGTAATTGAGTAAATAAAAATGCACATTTTTGGCGTAAATTTGTTTAATATTATTACGTAAATTTTAAATCTACTAAATTTGCGTAGCTAAGTGTGCGATTTTACGTCTTTCATGACGTAAAAAGAGCCAAAATCTCTACGCAAAATTATGTAAAAATGCGAAAAGTGACGCTTAAATTGTGCTCTTTTTGCGCAATTTGGCTAGCTGGGTTACTTATGTAAAATCCTTAATGCCAGTCTTATAAAGTTATAATGTTGGAACGGAACATTCTTGATCATATATCTCTTATCAATATAAATATCTTCCAGCTTCACCATAAATCCTATCTCAACCAGATCTTTTACCACATTCCTCATCCCCTCTTTGAACGGAATGCTCTTCCTATATTAACTTGTATATATCCCGTCAAGGCTTTGTTATAATTATTAGATCCGTTGTGCTTGGCTGATAAAGATTTTACTGGATCCATTAGAAATGGATAATTCACCACTACCTTCCTCAGATTAGTAACAATCCTCACTCTCTCCTCAATGAACTGCTGTTCTCTAACTTCATGTAAAGATATTGCAGTCCTTCTACTAGATGTCTTGCAAGTTAAACATTTTGCACACACTAAGCATCTGAATCCAATGATATCCTCCTTATCTTCATCATCTATTGCATTTCTAAACTTTGCAATAGGAACATGAGCTTTGTGAATACCATTGAGAATCTTCAACTTATCTATAGTATCCAGCAAACTCTTTTTATCACTTGTTGAATTATTAATTTGTTTCCAGTCTGTCTTTTCTTCATTACCTACTGTGTCTCTAAGTTTTGCAGCAGAAAGGTGAGCATAGAGTATTCAACTCATCTTCTATGTCTAACAAATTCTCATGATCATCCAATGAAGATTCAAATTGCTGAGGCACAGCTCCATTTCAGTTTAGCACATCATCTTCATTGATAGGGTAAAGATGTACTGTAGTCTGGATTAGGGCTGGGCACATTCCGACTTTTTTAAAATCGTTCCGTTCCGTTCTAGAACGAGGGCCTTCAGATAAACCGTTCCGTTCTCGTTCCTTTTTTGTTGTATAGTCCGTTAATGTAATGTAATGCATTAAATCCTTGCAGTGGAGTAAATAAGGGGGGTTATTAGGGTTATTTACCCCCCCTTAGAATCNTCGTTCCATTTGTTCTCGGGAAAGAACAATGGTTCCACCAGGAACACGCCCAGCCTTAGTCTGGATGTAGTCCAGGTGATGGAATATAATCTTTCTCAGCTTCAAGATTATCCTGGATCCTCTCTCTCATGAAGAAAACCTCATTCAACATTCCATTCTTCACTCCTTTTTCTCCTTTTGTGAAAGATTTATGCAGGCCAGCATAAATCCATCATCTTGCTGCTCAAACTCTTCACATATTTCTGACAAATCATAGGATTCAAATCAAGCAGTCACATCATCCATCCCAACACACACTACCTTATGAAACTCACCCTTGTCTCCAGGTCCTAAATTGAATCTGAATGCTCCATGTTTAGATCTAACCTTATTACCTCCAACTACTGTCAGGCTTGTAGGTATACTGGAAACTCGTTGTAATCCTTCCTTTTCAGCTAGGGATCTATCCTAACAGTTTGCATCAGATAACAGGAATGTTCCAATATCTCTGGGATGATGTCTTTGGGTTGAACCTCAACACTCTTTCCAGTCTATGGTCTATGAAAGAAACAGCTTTGTCTTTGAAGTTGTCCTGAACCCACCTAAATGCATTCACGGAGCTAGGATTCAATGAGAATACTTGGAAGATGTAGTTAAATGCAAACTTTATCCTTGAATCCACCACAGTCCCAAGTTTACCTATATACTTCTTGAGATCTTTTTTTCATATCTTTAAATGATGCACAAAGCTTTGCAAGATCCTTATACATACAGAACAGGATATTGAACGGAGCTAGATTCTTGGATTGAGCCCACAAAGCACACCCTTGGCACTTCAGTGTCAAGGGTGTTCAGTGTCAAGGTACTGATGCTTCAAAACTACACTGACAAGTTTTTCCCTTTATCCATCCTGCTCCATCTATCCACGGGATTGATTGAAAAGAATTCAGGGCATGTACTCATTCCTATAGGACAAGGAAACTTCAGATTAGCCAGATACCATTGAGTATTATGAAAAGTAGTTGCAAAAATACTTGTAGGTTGATCATCGTCAGATTTATCCTCACATACTTCTTGAACCTTATGAGCAGACCTGGGTTTCAATCTTGGAGATCTTGGTTTTGTCTTTGGAGAAGTAGGTCTCTTAGGTTCCCTGGAACCTTCACTTGTTTTCCTAACTATGATTCAAAGACTCTTGAACACTTGGTATGCTTCTAATCCCCCTGGATTCTTGTAATCCAGATCATTCTTGGTCATCTCAGTGATCCATTTAGTACAGGTCTTTGATGGTAACACCAGAAACTACTCAGGGTAGCCCTAGAGTACAGACAACTCTCAAGCTCAAGCTTGTCTATACAATTTACCTTCGACAGTGTCTCTAATCTTTGTAGAGCACCAGAGATATAGGTATAGAAAGAAAACCTGGAATCATTATCATTAGGATTGATGAAAGGAAAAGATTTATTGCAAATTCAATCTGTTAAATAAAAACATTCCATTATCATACAGTAATATAAAAAAAAAAGAATTTTAAAAAGAATTTATGTAGAATTCAGGTGAGCACCATCTTTTCTTTTATAAATACAAAGATACTAATAACAACAATAGAAAAAACTTATTATATTCTGTTCATCCTAAAATAATTCATGCCATACCCAGGCTAACAAAGTAAATACCTCAATATAACTTAGCAGGACGCCAAACATAACAAATGTATTGGTCACAAAAAAATACCACTTGTTCAATTTCATGCGCATTCATGCTGCAACATTAATAATGGAAAAGCAAAACTTTCCAATACTTAACTTAACACACTACTAAGAGTATACTAAGAACTTTGTACTATGCCCCACATGTATCTGCAATATTCAGCTGGAGTTCAGAAGTTCAGTGAATACTAACATACAGCTTACACCGTTTGATCCAGGTTGCAACACAAATCCAGGAGGGAGTATCCAGGGGATACTTGGAAACAGATCAAGACCATTTAGTTGCGAAACAAAGTTATAGCATTTCATCCTTAAATTTAAAGTGCCTACATTTGATATTGAGATCAAATGATCATAATTATGAGTCTCCAACCAACTCAAAAGGTCCAAGATAACGATTACTTTCTCCTGGAAAAGAAGATAAGCTTGTTTCATCTATAAATCATTACTGGCTCTCTTTATATCATATTGACAATCTTTTTAATGATGTTGTTTTAATAACCAAAAACGCTAAGCAACATGACAAAAGGGTTATCAAAACCAAAAGACCAAGCAACAAAATTAAAATTATGAAAAATTGTAAACTTTGAAAGATGGTGACGAACTTAGTCAAGTTCAATTCTGACAGAAAGGTCCTTTTTAAAATGCCAAGTGCTGAAGAGATGATAGTTAAAGAAGAAAAATTGGTCACTAACTTCATGTACCAGGTCTATATACATATATATTATTAATATGTACCAAATCTAAATACACTAACTGCATGTATATATATATTTATAAATATATATATAATATATAATAAATTACTTCATGTTCCAGCAATTTATATATTATATAGTTATCACATAATAACTCCAGGTATTAGGCAAAGTGAGAAAAGGGTTTAACCCACAAAGCTAGAATGATTCTCGTACAAAGAAGCAGCAGTGTGTTTTTAGATTGCTCCCAGCTGCGAAAGAATGTTTCTCTTCTGCAAATGGCAAGGAAAACAGGAAGAATGCAAGCATTTTGGTAGGTACTCCAAAATTGAAGTGTCCATTTTTGTTTAAAAAAAGGTTTAAAAAAACTAGCTGAAGATACATGAAGTTATACAGCCGGGGTACAATTGCGTTTAATATTTACTGTAAATGAAAATTAAGTGTTTGCAAAAAACTCAGATTTTAAAATCCAGATATCTTAGATCAAGTAGTATTTAGAATATTAAAGGTTCCAACCTTAAGGTTGCAAATGTATAAAAATTAAAACATTTAAGATTGTGGCAGAAATCACATTGACATGTTAGTTGATCTGAGAGTGCAGTATTGTAGAGAAAATGTTCTGGATTCATTTGAGACCACCTGAATTGTCCATTCCAGAGGATTGAATTTGAAAAAAATAAAAAAATAATTTTATAAGAAGGACGTAGAATGTAGCAAAAATTTTACGGTAAAATAATATGGCCTGTATAGGAACAGGTTAAGAAAAAATGTAACATTGAAAATAAGCTGTTTTAACTCATTAGGGATTTTTGCTAACAAAATTTGAAGATATCTACCAACATATTTTAAGAGTAGATAATGATGATAAATTAAATGAATCCATTCTATGATGACTTTCATCAATTTCTGTGGAGAAATATGTTCCTAAAACTTTCATGCTGTTATTCAATTATTTAAAAAAAAAATCAATTTTCAAAATCAACCCTCCGTAATTGACAATACAGTAGGATTTTAAAAATTTCATTTGCTTGCTTGTGAATCAATAATAAACCATAAAAACGTTTCATAGGTCCCTTATGAATCCTGAAAAATATCTCTGCAATACTGCACTCTCAGCTAAACTACCATGTCTAACCATTTGGATTCCCCTTGTCTGCAGTGCCATTTCTGTACTAGCAATGAATTTAGAATGCTTGTCAAAATACATATCATTTAAGTTACCATGAGGAAGACTGATGATGGTTTCTGTTGTTCTTTTAATGCTATTAATTTGGCAGATTCCTTTGCAAAGGTAATCTACATATTTAGGCTAAGACATAATTGGGAAAATTTTATAATTTTGTTATGACAGGATGAAAATTCAACTGGAGACGACTTTGCAAACCCATATGCCTACTGTGATGCAAATACAGGTAGTGGATCAGGCAATTCTTATGACAGTGGCTATGAGTCTAATCCAGCTGAGGAGCCTGACGGGAGTGGTGATGGAGCTGATACTGGAGACGGAGCTGAAAGTGGTTCTGGAAGTGGAAGTAATTTCTATTGCCAAGGCATGTCTAGTAGTGGTTCGGAAACCCCTGACAGTAACACTGGTGATGAAAACGGGGATCTCAGTTTTTCCGGGCTATTGGCTGGGTAAGGCTAAGTCAGGATAAAAATACGATTATTTCTTATTCATTTGTTTAGGTATGACAAAGATAACACCAATGTTTGCCAAGGTTAATAAGGATGACTAGATTTTTTTAATAAAAAGATTTTCTACATCTTTAGGGTTCAATGTGTAGATAACTTTAAATAACCTTAAATGTATCAGATTAAAAACTAATAACAATATCAAAGGAGTAAAAAATGGTGTTGGCAGCCACAATCCCTTTGAAAGGATACATTCGCAAACAATGAAAAGGGATACCTCATTATAAATTCGTTGATTAATGATTTTTAACCTTTAACTGTAAGTTATTCACATGAACCACTGGCCCAGGAAGAGTACTACATTAGGGAATTAAAGAAGTTGACTTCTCTTAAAACTCTTTTTTATAATACCTTTTTTTGTGCAGCCTGAAGGCAACAACTCTTAATATTTAAAACTTTGACAATCTATAGCAGAATTCTTCGATTGAAATATAAATTCCTTGAATAAAAGAATGATATATACTTTGGAGAAAAAACTCAGCAGGAGCAGTTGAACGAGCGGTTGAGATCTAGACTAGATTGTTAGCAACTTCTTTGCTTTCAACAGCTGGATTTCAGATTTTTCAGGAACTTTTTTGCATCCAATAGCTCGGTTTAAGATTTTGAACAACTTTTTGCTTTCAACCATTGGAAAACAAATATTTAAAAATGTTTTCGCTTTCAACTACTTGTTTTAAGATTTGTCAGCAGATCATTTACTCTCAACAGCTGAGTTTTAGATTTTGAATAACTTTTTGTTTTTAACAACTGGAAAGCAGGTTTTCTTTCAGCTGCTAGGTGTAGAGTTTTCAGCAAATTTTTTGCTTTTATAACCACTGGTTTTTAGTTTTTTCAGTAATGTTTTGCTTTCAACCAGTACTTCAGATCTTGCACAAATTTTGCTTTCAACCACTAGAAAAAAGTTCTTCTTGGAAAACGTTTTTCCTTTCACAGCTGGTTTTAAGTTTTTTTTTCCATAACTTTTTTGCTTTCAACCAACAGTTAAGATTTTGAAAGCACCTTCAGAAAAAGTTTTTCTTGGAAAATGTTTCAGAACAACTTTTTGTTTTTAATCACTAGAAAACAGTTTTTTTTTTCAACTTTTTGCTTTCAACCATGGAAAAATAATTTTTTTAAACGTTATTGCTTTCAACCACAGGTTGTAATATTTTTTCAGCCACTTATTTACTCCCAACCGCTGGGTTTAAGATTTTAAACAAATTTTTGCTATCAACCACTGGAAAACAGTTTTTCTTGCAAAACTTTTTTTTTCTTTCCACCATTATGGTGGGAAAAAAACCGCTGGGTTACAGATTTTTCAACAAAGTTCTTGCTTTCAACAACTGGAAAACAATTTGTTTTGATTAAAACTAACCACCTGAAACCAGCAGAGACCAGAGACATGTGGTTAAGGGCCTGCAGCAGCTACCTCCTTTATAGATCCCAGCTATCAAAATAACCAATTATGGCTTTACTGCCTCATATATACGACAGGCTTTTTCAGAGCTACGATCATCATGTGTGTACTTACGTACAGATTGAGGTTCTTCCTGTAGGAACAACTCCAATCATTTTATCTGAAACAAATATTCAAGCAATAGTATAAGAAGTAAACCCGGCAAATATTGACACACCTGGCATATATGAAGGTTCACCCGAGAGTTATTGTTTTATGGTTCTTCTCTTCTCTGATTCTTTCAGTGCCGTGCTCATACTCGTCCGCACTGGTACCAGGCGCGTTTTAAAGTTCAAAAGGGAATATCCCTGACAATTTAGATAAAAAATTGTTGTTTAAAATCATTAAATTTTAACGAAAAAATTACGATCATTGCGATTGAATAAATTCTAATTTTGAGATAAAAATGTGCATTTCTTATTCTAGACTGGGTAGAGTCTGAGATAGATCTCAACCACTCCTGCTGAGTTTTTTTTCTTCTAAGTTTTTATCATTCAAATTAAATGATTTGGAAATTACAGATTGTTGCAAGGTATCAGATCCTTTATTATCTTGCATTGATCAATCATCCTTTATACTTAATAAACCTAACATTCTCACAAATGGTGTTAGGTACTATCCCAAAGGCATTTTCCCAAGGGCAACTTTCCAAGTGACATTTTCCCAAGCGGCAACATCCCAAATGGGAAAAACCAAATGACAATTTCCAAAAGTATTAAATGAACATTTAAGTTATACATCTTTAGAGAAGAACTTTTTTTCGAAAAAACGCAACTTAAAAAAAGATTTTCCATCAGTTCCTCTCAGTTAGTAAGGCAAGAACATGTTGGTGGCCTACACCCTTTTTTTAAAGAACGATCCTTATTATTATTTACGGTTAGGTTAAGCCTTCTGAGGCTAGTATGGGCTAGGGAGCAGAGCACTGCAGCTATTACTTGTTTGAAAGAAAATAAAGTACATTATTTAAGGTTAGATTAGGCGTCTGATGCAACGCAGACTACAATAGGGGCCGATTGCTGCGACTATTCCTTGTTTTAAAGAAAATATAGTAAATTATTTAAGGAAATTGTTAATTGGGAAGATGTACATTTGGGAAGTTGCCGCTTTTCCTTCATGGGGAAGTTGCCACTTGAAAAATTGTCATTTGGGAAAATGTACATTTGAGAAGTTGCCGCTTTTTCTTTATGGGGAAGTTGCAACTTGGGAAATTGTCAGTTGGGGAAATGTATATTTGGGAAGTTGCCGCTTGGGAAATTGCACATTTTGAAAGTTGCCACTTGGGAAATTACCCTTGGAAAGTTGCCACTTGGGAAAAGGCCTTTGGGAAAGTACCTAACATCACACAAATGCTTGATCATATTTTAAAACCGTTTTTGATCAAACATTAAAGCTTTATTTAGTGACACAATTTATTTTTTATTTTAAATTAGAAAATTATGATAATATGTGTGTTTTTAAATAACTGAACACACCCTTTGACTGTTCATGCAATCTCACAGATTTTTTTCGTCTATAATTCCTTAATTGCAAAAACACTGAAATAAATCTACGCTTGTCTAAAGTACCGACAAAACCGCAAGCATATAGAAAGAAGAGAAACACAGAGGGAGAAACTCCTCCTGAAGAAACTGAAACTCTAGGAGAAGGTTTGAATTTGGAAGCAAACTCAGATACATTAGAAGTTCTTCAAGAATCAGAGGAGGAGACAGTAGGGGGATATACAATACTAAGAACCAATATGGCTGCTCAGGATCTTGGCTTTTCTTTTCTGATAGATGCTAATGCGATGGATGAATTTAAGAATAGTTGGAATGAGTTAACATCTAACAACTTTTACATCGGCTTTAAGGTTTGGTTTTGTAAATGATTAAAATTTTGTCGAGTTTTTCGCTATAACCAATAATTTAAAAAGATATGTTGTATAACTTTTACACACATCAATAGAATATAACTTTACAAGTAGTATACCTGAATTTATTCAAAATGTCTATATATAGCCTTCAGGGACCAAATTTAATGAATTTGAAATGCCTAAATTTGAATCACCCATTCTAAGGCTTCCTTAATCTTTAACTTTGAATAGGTGTTCATTAGTCAAATATAGGGTGTTAAGGGTTTTTGGAGTTGATCTAAAAAAACAAGTATATAGTGTTGTTCTATGATGGTATAGTAACAGATTCACGATGAGTTCGTAATATTTCATGTAGAGCCTAAAAAATAAAGAGACTTTTTAAAATTTATATTATTTTCGTTTTTTTCCTTCCTTCTTCTTTGGTCTACATATTCAAAATTCAAAGTTGGGTTTAAAAATTTAACATACTAAATGAATTTCTAAATGGGCATTCTTGAATAACTTGAGACAGCTTTTCCCAGCTTTTCTCCGTGCCCTTTAAATGCCTCATTACTAGTGTATCTCTTTTATGTCTTTTTGAAGCTGCAGGCATGGACTGCTTCACTGCATTGTTCTGTATAAATTCCAGTCCGTTTCAAAAACTCTTCCACATGATAGATAAGCACATGTCCTTTCCATCCTAAATAAAATTTTTTACTAAAATCAATTAAAGGAAATGAGTTTTTGCCACAAACTCAAATTTTCTCAAACATACGACTATTTGATCTAACAAAATTCATAGTTTGAAATATCAAAGGACTATGTCGGTGGGTTGCAAATATATAGGTATTGAAAAAATTGTGGTGAAAAACTCATCAATATTGAGAAAAGAATCTATTGTAAAAAATCAAAGAGCTTAGCCTCCTTTTGTATGCTTCTTACCTAGCTTCAAACTGAATCCAAGGTCTTCAACATACTCAGACACAAACTGCATATCAAATAATAAGTTTTAATTGTGTTTCATTTATAAAACTGATTTAGTTTTCAATTAATTTACTATAAAACTCATTTATATACATGGTTATTCACAAAGGAAGGGAACTAAATGATCACAAGGGCGTATGTATTTCCTTGAAAATTATTTTTTCTCACCTCTCTTCTAAAATCATGTTTTCCTAATTATGTAAAAAATGTCAATGATTTGTCACATCATTTACAAAAAGGCATTCTTTTAAGTCTAATCATATGAAAAACCATTTACCTTTAGCTCATTCTCAAAATCTTCAAAAGCCATGCCTTTGCCATCTAAGAGCTCCATTCCAAAGCATGATACTACAACTGAAAAAAAAATTATATCTTTCAAGTTTTGAAATTAATCAAAGATCAAAAGTGGAGTTATCACTGTATGTAGCAAGGACTTTTTAAGTTATTATTTTATTTTTCATTAGACATTGAAAGTAGAGCTAAAAGTTACCTTATTACTGTTTCTTCCATCTCTAGACCTCCACCATTATAACCATGGAATATAATTCCAGAAGCTTTAAACCAATTAGCGACAGCTGGCTGATTGAAAAGAAGCTAAGCACAGACAGTTACAATTTTCATCAGCAAATGCTGTTTTGCAGGGGGTACAACATCTAGGAAAAAGGCTATTATCTGATTACTTTAGTAAACTTGGTTTGAGTACATTCTTGTAATTCATGTTTTTAGAGCCATTTTCTTTATAAGCTGAGTAATTCATATTAAGACCACCAAATGTCCGAGATCCCTAGGTTCTTCTGAAATTAAGACAAAGGAATTGCGTCTTTGCCATACAGTCTGATTTTATAATACCTTCATTTTTTTCAGAATTCATAGTTTGAAATATCTAAGGTCTACGACATTGGGTTGCAAAGATGTAGAGATTAGAAAATCAAAGTTTGTGACAAAGACTCAACCTTTTATATTTCAAGTAAAAATTAAGATATCCCAATCAGAGTAAATCTAAAAATCAATACAATCACCTATGGTCCCAGAACAGTAAAGCCAGCTGAATTTTCCACCATGTGCACTTGAGCCAAGCAAAATATTCAAGAATTTTATAATCTGCTGCTACATAATACTTGAGCTCATTGAGACCTGTTTTCTGGAATATTGTCTCCAGTTTCCATGAGTTTCTGGGATGTATTTGACTGCTGCTATTTATATGACTTTTTTAACTACAATGTCCTAAGAGATAGAGGTGTTCTCTAAATTCGGACTAAAAATATTCATGATTAACTTCAGAGAGACTCCTCCGCCATCAATTCCAACCCTTCAAATGGTTTTCATTTCCGCTGATCAAATATATTATAAAGGAGTCTAGAGAGGTTGTTAGTAGAGACAGGATATTTAGAAATTGGTCTGGAAACTCAACTCAACTTGTTCCATAGTGTAGAATTCATCTAGTCCATGAGATTTCTTCTCTATCTCTAATTTTTAAACTGGAATAGGACTTTACACCTTTTTTATTCATCACACTGTATCACATTCACTATGCATAAAATGTTACAGTTATTACAGGAGGGGACTCTTCAACCCCCCCCCCCCTGCCCCCTAACTTTCAGTCATTAGTTGTAAATCTGATACATGTTATTTCTTAGCTAAATCTTTAATTTTCTAATCCATAACTTTTAGTCATTTGTTGCAGGCTGTAATTTGATTTCTTAGTTGTAATTCGATTTCTTAGTTCTTAGTCATTTCTTGGCTAAAACTCTAATTTTCTAATCCATAAATCTTTGAAACCTGACATATAAACTATGAATTCTGCCAGATAAAATATTCAAAGTTTGAAATATCTAAGTGTAACTAATTAGGTTGCAAAGATAAAATGCTTAGATGAATAGAGTTTGTGACAAGTAATCAATTTCTTTCATTAATATATACTTTTGAAAATTAGGTATAAGCAAAAAATCAAAATAATACCGATCTTGGTAATAATTTCAGCCTTTCAGCATTTAAAATCCACTTCATAAGCACATTTACAGATAATTTAACCGACCTGTGTTTTTTACAATTTGATACAATAAATAACTTAAGTTGTTTTAATTTCTGTGTTTATATACACAATCTCTTATGTAATTTTAACACATTTTACATTTAATTCTTTAAAGTATTTGAAACTTAACTTAAAGATGCACTGAAGTTTTTATCTGAACTAAAAAGCAAATGGAAAATACCATTTATCACATTACGGTATGTAACATAAAAACATTTACAACGTAAATATCTTTTTTAATAAAAAAATACAGGATACATTTACAGGATATGCAGATTCCGATAGGGTTGGAGAGACTATTCGAGTTGAAATCTGGGTTAATGAATATTTTTATAAAGTCTTGCAATATCTGCCCTTCTCCACAACTTGCCAGGCTGATACAATTTAAACTTTTTACTCCACATGTCGCACAAACTACCTTTCGGCTATCAATATGGTTTTTAGCCGTTGTAGGTGTGGTAATACAGCTTAACTTTGAATATAATTGTGATTGAATGTATTATTTTATCAGAAAACTGTATACAAGATGTTAACCCATTAGTGATGAGACAAATAATTCTTTCTGATCTTGCTGAAATTCACAGGGTTAACTCATTATACTGTCCATAGAGGGATCTAAAGTTTCAATTTTTTTCAATGAAGGGTTGTGGAGATACAAAACCCGGCACATTTTGTCCGTCTCGGCATAAACATTTGGTTTAAAAATGAAGGCGCTAAAAAATAAAAACCTTACCTGGTCAAAATTGACCGTCTCCTCACTAATTGGTTAATTTCGTAAATTTATGTCTCTAATTTTGTGAATTTTCTACTCAATTCCTTTCTTTTTCTTGAAAATTACAAATGTTTTTATTACTATTTCAAATGGCAATTGCATAAAGGGCTCTAAATGAAATATTTCAAACTCATCGTGAATCTGTTACTAACTCCAAAAACCCTTAAGACCCTATATTTGAATTTTATGTGAAACATTAGAACTGGCAGAACTTAGTTCAGCCTCGTAGCTCAAATTCTTTAAATTTGGTGCAGGGTTCACAAAATATTTCAGATTTTAATTGGTGTTACACTGCTAAATTGTATTTTCACTTGTCCCCGTAAACTTTAGGTTTTTTTAAATTATGGAATTTTTTTTCTCAATGCGTATTATATTAACAATACTAGTACTGTATTAACATTAAAAGTTTATTTTAAAGATGCAAGACTCGCATAATTAAACTCATTAACCCTAGTAACAATTAAACTGGGACAAGGGTTAGCATTGCATTCGGAACCTTGAGACACTATATACAGTGCGTGTATTAATAGGTTCTGGTCCACTCTCCTCATGAATTTCCTGACGTAACTAAAAAAGGAATGGCAATTCCACTAGGCAGTGAGAACTTCATTGGGGTCTCCGCACAAATTACAGAATCGTAAGTATCTACCTTTTTTCTAATTAAAAAGGTTGATACTGTGTACTCGAATGATTTCATAGCAATTAGAATTTTATTTATGAATTCACTTAATAAATAATATAATTTCTCTAATTTCTTGTGTATCCTAAAGCCGAAATTAATATAAAGCTTAACTGCTTATTGTTTTTCTTTGAATCTTACTTTCAGTAACAATTTTAGCTTTTATATGTTACTTTAGAAAATCTTAAAACTCAAAATTTCGTGGGTTTTTCTGTTAAAATTTTTGGATTTTCGAAAAGCGTAAAAAAATACACTTTTTTCGACCAGACATAACACTTCCCTGGGAACAGATCTAATGAGTAGGGAAAGTTGATTAAATAGATTAAATTGAACCACATCAGATATTCTCAAACACAAAATAGCTGTATGAACTACTTCAGGGACTTGAACTCTTCATCCATCCAGTGGAAAGCTGACGGGTTTAAAGTTTTACACCGGGGAAATGTATCCATTCCTCTGGCCAATAAAAGAGGCATATTCTAATTTGCTAAAGGAATTGAGTCTTTGCCACTAACTCTGATTTTCTAATCACTATATCTTTGGAACCAAATGTTGCAGACCTTAGATATTTCAAACTATGAATTCTGTTAGATCAAATAATCTGAGTTTGAAATATCAAAAGTTTACAACATCGAGTTATAAAGATATTGAGGTTTAAATATTTGATTTTGTTCTAAAGATTCAATTCCTTTGTAGCAACCGATAAGATCCTTTAATCACTGATATCTAACCAATGACTATTTTAATATCTGAGCTATCTGCTTAGGTAAATCCGAAAGGATTTCACCAATTACAACAATTGGCCTTCAAAATGAATGAGCATTCTGGACTAAAGTTTAGTCATCCGTTGAAAAGGGAGCCAGCTAAGCGTTGTAATTTTACCTTCAGGTCAGATAGTGTAAAGGCGATGTCTCCCTCCCGAAGGAACTGCCTTCTACCGGATGAAACTCAAGTTCCAGAAATGAATGTGAGTCTTGGAGCGTTTAAAGAATACAACAAGGTAAAATGTTTTAATTTATTTTGTATCTTTCTCTGAACCTGACAAAGTTTTTTTAACGAACAGGCGTTTTAGATTGAGTTTGAAAACCGAATTAATTGACAACTAAAAGGAATAAACGAAAAAACAATTATGTAAATTTGTATACAGTTGTCAGCGTTTATACAATAAAGACAACTTTTTAAGTTTTGACTGTTAACAGGCCTTTTTTGAATTACAAGTTTAGAAGTAAACAGAGAGAAGCAGTTATTTGACAGCCTTTCTGTGTTTCTATGATTGTATCCATGCTGTTTAAAACCTTGTTGGAAATTAAAATTAAAATTGAAAGTTGTTTTCATTGTATTAATATAAATGACATTCCGACTACTGTCTTTAATCTAATCTAACTATAATTAGTATTTTTAGAATCAAGAACCTTTCTTAAGCAAGTAATATTAGGGTCCGGCAGATTTGTAAATGTTTATCAACGAACAAAAGTTCAAAAAAATAAATGGTAAAATTCTGTTAATGAATAAAATGAACCGGTGATTTTAACCATTGAACTGAAAATCATGGTTGTGTTAAAAATGAATGAGTACTTGAATTTAACCAACCCTTTTATGAACGGATTGAAGAGATGCAACTCAGCTCTATTCTTGTTTAAGTTGTATCTTTAATTATTAATGTAAGAACAATTAGAAAAAAAAAGTTTTCTTTAGGCCAACTGTTTACTCGAGTGTACTGCTGCTGCTATGCTACAGTTGTGTGGATGTATACCATACTACTATCCAGCCTTTCCCAAATCATTTATTGATAAAAATATTAAACTGACAACTTATACTAATAGCACTGGATTTTGCCATTACGATAATCTTGTGTGTCTCAGCATGCATCGAGGTAAGGACACATAACACAAGGTTAACCACAAAGAATGTGAAATCCTGTATTATTTAGCAAGCCATATTTGACAAATAAATGACTCAACATTTAATTTAGCAATTACAATTTTTAGGGTATTTCAATGCCTACGCTACTCCTGGAACCGAAGAAAGCTACGGAATAAATCTTGGATTGAATTGCAATTGCCCAGATGATTGTAATCAAATTGTGTACACAAAGGTATACATATTTTCATTTTATTTTATACAATTTCTGAAAAAGATTATTCATATATTTAAAATTCTCAAGGCCCCTTTTACGGAATCAAGACATAATTCTAGGCCAAACTTGTTGCAAAACCCTATCTCTGCTGGGGTACTTGAAAACCAGGATATGCTGGGGGGGGGCCATTTGACCTCCCCTCCAAATCCCATGTTTGATGTTCAAATATGACAAATGATACAATATTGGAAAGCTCTCGTGCTCTACTTTTAGAATCTGCAAAAAAATTTGCAAATTTGCAAAAATTGAATTTTTTACCGCAAAATCCAGTTGTATAGTAAAAATGTTTGCAAAAAAAATTTGTCCAAAAAATTAGAAATTATACATGTTTGTAAAGCCCTTGACCATGCCATTTCAAATTTGCAAAAATATTTGCAAAATTTTAATTAACCTGATTTTTGATCAAGAAAAACAAAAAAATGTGCAAATTTCCTTTGACAGGTTGTGTGCAAAAAAATTGCAATTTTTTTCGTAAAAACTAGTGCAATTCGTTTCCTTATGTCAAAGGCTTTCCAAAAAGCTAAATTTTATCAAAATCTGACAAGTGGAAGTGGGTCAAAACAAAGATTTAGTTTGTTACAGGAAAAAGCATTCATTCAAGCATTCAGGCCTGGGGACTCAGGCAGTTAGTATTAAAGCCCGATTTTAGGCCTAAAGGGAGGGCTTTGGGTATGTAGGAAAAGTCAGAAAATTTCAACAATCTGAGACCAATACTTTTTGAGTTATAAAAAAACTACAGGGAGGGGGGGTCAAATTGACCCCCCCCCCAGCAGGAATAGGGTTAAAGAGCCGAAATCAATCAATCCAATTATATCATTCATATATGTCTAGATAAGGAATCTACCCCCTTAATTTTGGCATTTAAATTTGAAGTTTTAAAATTTTTATTATTTAATTTTAGGAGATGTCAAACGGGGTGTTGAAGGATAACAATGATGTAAGACTTTTGAAATATTCATAATAACTTTTCAGGAGAGAAAGCCTATTAAAAATTATTCAAGCTCAACATACAACTTGATAACTTTTTCGAAATTTAATGTATATTCAGATTATCAAAAAGATGTATATATAAATAAAAAAGATATTCAAAAATATGAAAATTCATTTTCCTTGATGTCCTTTTCAAAATAATAAGGATTTGGAATACTTGTCTTAAACTCTAATTTTTTGAACCATCAATGTTTGGAACCTAATGGTGTAAACAATTTTATATTTCAAACTTTGACAATTAGATCTGAACATCTGGAAGATATGGAGATTAGAAAATTAGAGGTTGAGTCAAATTATAAACTCTTTTAACATAAAAATTAGACAATAAGACAATAAAGACAATAAAGAATAAAAGAAAGATGCAAACATCTTTCTGTCATTCTTTGATAATGATAGTTCTTATGTGTAAAACCTAACAACTTCATATCAGTGTTAAATAAGCTTCGGTTTGCATGATATAGAGATGCAGCAATAAACCCCAATGTTTTAAATGTTAACAAAATTCTTTCAAAATAATTTATTATTAGGCCTTGTACAAGAATTCTTTATGCGAGGGAGGATGGACAGAAGACGCTAGTTCTATATGCGAGAAAACATTGTTCAAACAAGAGTTTGATCAACTGACAAAATACGCGGCTAAAATTCAGGATTATAACTGTCACGAAGGGTGAATATTTTATGAAATTTTTGTTGTTTTGTATGAATGTACACTTTTTTTCAGGACATTTAAGAAGAAAATTGAAAACACTGCATATGTGCATGTGTTTTTTAGAGACATCGGAGTAACGAAATTCAATAAAGATCAGCTTTTTGGATGGCAAGATATTGTAGGTATATGTAAGCTTAAACTCACCAATCATGAAATTAAAAATCCAAAATTTTAAGAAACAAAATTTAGAAAAGAACCCACTTACTTATTTTGAGTCTAGTACATACCAATGCAAATATATATGCATTTAAAGGAGGTGTTATGAAATCAAATTGAACTTTTTGTTAACCCTATCCCCGCTGGGGTACTTGAAAACCAGGATACGCTGGAGGGGGTCAATTTGACCCCCCCTCTAAACCCCATGTTTTATGTCCAAATATGACAAATGATACATCATTAGAAAGCTCTTGTGCTCTACTTTTAGAATCTGCAAAAAAATTTGCAAATTTGCGAAAATTGAATTTTTTATCGCAAAATCCAGTTTTATAGTAAAAATGTTTGCAAAAAAAAATTTGTCCAAAAAATGAAAAATTATACATTTTTGAAAAGCCCTTGACCATCCCATTTCAAATATGCAAAAATATTTGCAAAATTTTAATTAACCTGATTTTTGATCAAGAAAAACAAAAAAATGTGCAAATTTCCTTTGACAGGTTGTGTGCAAAAAAATTGCAATTTTTTTCGTAAAAACTAGTGCAATTCGTTTCCTTATGTCAAAGGCTTTCCAAAAAGCTAAATTTTATCAAAATCTGACAAGTGGAAGTGGGTCAAAACAAAGATTTAGTTTGTTACAGGAAAAAGCATTCATTCAAGCATTCAGGCCTGGGGACTCAGGCAGTTAGTATTAAAGCCCGATTTTAGGCCTAAAGGGAGGGCTTTGGGTATGTAGGAAAAGTCAGAAAATTTCAACAGCCTCAGACCAATACTTTTTGAGTTATGTAAAAAAACTACAGGGGGGGGGGGTCAAATTGACCCCCCCCCAGCGGGAATAGGGTTAAGTATGATGTTTAAGATTTTGATTCGGTACTATACCCCGGGTCCAATTGAAGAACACGCTTTTCTTTTATCCTTTTCTCATTACAGAAAAAATAGATTGCTACCGAGCAAACCAAATTAAATTCGGATTTAGCCATTAGATAGCACTTTTTAAACAAATACTTCAAGATTATGCGATATTGACATTCAAATTCCCCTCGTTCACTGCAGAACACAGTTTTTTAGTGTGAAACGTCGGAAATATTTGTTTACAAACAGCAGCACCTAAGAAACATAAACAAGTAATTTCAAATGAACATTTACAGCCCAGTTTGGAGGAACTGTAGGACTATGTGTTGGATTCAGTTTACTGAGTGGATGCGAGATAATCTACTTCCTGTTCTGTAGGCGTTGGCTCAGGAAATAAAAAGGTACAACTTCAATACAACTTAAATTTGGTAAATTACAGCAGAACTATTTAAATAGCCTGTACGCGTAACTTTAAGTGACCCTTTATATAAAGACGGCCATGTGCGATTCAAATAGATTGGCAAATGTATTTGATTAAGAATGTATAAGATATTGTCGTAGTTCTAGTTTGAAAAGTGGTTAAATCTGATAATACCAATATGGTTTCTGCAGTAGAAATGTTGTAAGTTTCTTTTGATGAGAAAACACAATCAAAAATGACCAGTATTCTGAATTTTATACATTTATATTTCATTCATATTCGATCATTCTCAATACTTTATATGTATTGTGGATATTGAGATCAAACATTTGCTCTTCTAAAGATTAATCCAAGCGTAATTCAATATCTGCATTGTAATTATAACCTAAAGGGATAACTGATATAACGATATTTACCATCGATCGTCAAATTAAAAGTTTCCACAGTGGATATCGAGATTAAGCAATCAGGATGAGTATTTAACACAAAAGTTCCCAGCTCAGGCTGTCTTCTTCTTAGTCCAAACCAGGGAGTAAGGAATAGAAGGGAGATATAACTGACGTGGTTCGCCCTACCATTTGATTATACATGCTTTACAGACAAAGTACTCCATTTGAATAAGAAATATTTAAATGTCGTCTTATGCACAATTACATGTATTCAGAAAAGGTCATTGAATACAATTAACAGGGAAAAAAGTATGCTGAACCGCGTCAGTTATATCTTCCTTCTATTCCTTACTCCCTGGTCCAAACGTTTATGTAAATTATTTCTATTAAGGTTTAACATTTTTTGGTATGCTGCAATGAAGAAAATAATGCTGGAAATATAAAAATCATTAATTAACATGATCGAGGGTCTCATATTTTTCTCATATGTCATGCTTGTAAAACGAATGATATGTTTCCAATATTTATCAATATATCTAGAAATTCATGAAATAGGGCTTGCTTTTCTGCTTCTCTTAACCCTAAACAGGCGCCCCTGTTGTTTTGTTTGTCCTAGCACTCTTATTCTTGGCACAATCACCGTGAAATTTTGCGACTTTTAATGAATAGTAATTTAAAGGATTTTTTGTAAATTTAAAAAAAAAATTTTATAGGATAGGGCACAGGGTTGTAAAAAAGTCCGGTCTGTGAAAAAAATCTAAAATAGCCCTTAACTTTTTTGTGACTAAAGCTTCAGATCTAAAAACTTTTTTTTGGAAAAAAGCATGTAGAAACATGTGTCACACTTTGATATTTATTCAAAACAAAAAAAAATATTTTTTTTCATTTTTGTTACCCTTTTTTAGGCATTTTTTTCAACCCTCCTAGCACCCAAACTATTATATTGAAAAATTGGACTATGAACATGCATTTCAACCCTACAACTATTATCTAAGGCCTTTTTCTAATACAAAGATTCAGATCTCCCAGCCTTTAGCTTGTTTACTTAAACATAAAGTTAATTAACACAATTTATATTCTCTTCAGAATATTAAATTTTCAAAAGGAATACATTTGAATTTTTTGGGTTTTTTTGTTGATGATGATGATAAATGTTTACGTGTCATTTAAAAAACCGGCGCTGATATTTGGTGAAATAATTATATAGATATATATTATAAATGAATACGTTCTAGAATAATTTGCTTGTAATACTTTTCTTTTATCTTGGTTTTGTCATCGAAAACAAAGCTCTGAAAAGTTGAATCTTGTGTTTCCAGTAATATACTACACGGTTATTTCGCTTTCTATATTAGTCAAATAAATTATATTTGTATTTTTTTCTATAAAGTGAGAGTGAGTGGCAATTTGTTTGTTGTAGTCAACTCTCTGAGCACTAGGTCATGGACCATGGTATCAGTAGTGTCTTTTGTTTCTTTTTGATCGGGATTTCAAATATTATGAATAATTTTTACCAACAATTAGCTCAATCTGGTCAAATCTCGGCTCATTTATTCAATTAAAACTAGGGTTAGTTGTCCTTTACTGATTGATATCAGCTGTTGGTGTATATGAATGAAAATTATGCAAAACTAAGTGTTTGCGAAAATTGAAATGGGGTTATAGACTGATATCGAATTGAATTCGATATTGATCGAATTGAATTCGATCTTGAATACTGCTAATTTTACTTTTATAAGTTGTGTATACTAGGAGAAAAGGGATAAACACGTCTTAAACCTATTTGCGTAGCATCCATAGAAATTCACAGACTTGCATTATTCCTCTCAAATCGTAAATAGTTCAATAATTCTTAAAATGAATCATTCAGTTATTACAACCTATGAATGTCAAATTCAATTTGATGCTTTTTAAAAATTTTAATAATTTATTTTGATAAAATTTTTTATTTTATGATGTTAGATGGAAATATTTTGAGATTTCTATATTGCTTGTTATTCATTCAAATTCGACTAATTTTGAAATTTACTTTACAAGAAAAACTATTTTTTAAAGGATCTTGCTTTTTTCTCAACCCTGTATTTAATTGTACTAGCTGAGCTACGCATTCTAATCTCTTGTAGACAAGGGAAAAATGCATTTTGATGTATATTTCTAATTATTCGTACTTGAGTCAGCTTCATTCAAACATTTTCTAGAGCATCTTATTTTGAGTGGAATACATAGAAAGGAATCTTCCACTGCAGTCCAGTCCTCACAGTTGGTCGAGTAAAAAACTGGTATTGTTGTGCATGGCTCTGCACTCAGCATTTTTCTGTTTTTATTTTACCTTTTATGCCTTAACCAATCAGAAATCGAAATATATCTCTTCAAAGTAATATCCACAATAATTTAAAGAATTGTTTAATCCACAAATATCAAATATTGATTTATTCAATTGATCATAACTTGTTTTCTTGACAGTTTTGACATTCTGGGGTATCAGGATGCTCCGGAGGTTTTTTTGCGTGGCTCATAGCGGCCCTGTACCCCATCCCTAACGCTACAATAATATTTTTCACAAAAAAGGGACACATATGCAAACTTATATTTGCAACTGTTGAATGCAGTCTGGGGGTGTAATATGACACCAAACCATTTTGAGGCACGACTTTCTGTCAGTCTCGGCACTAACAAAAAGTCGGATTAAATGGCTCCAAGGCATTTATTTAGACCCGACTTAGATCAAAACAAATAAATAAGATTGAATTTATTGGAAGAGAGTAACAGTTCAACTAAGTTTAGCTAGTTTTGCTGTGGTGTACTCTCCTTCACTCTAAAGAAGTAGTTCAACTATCTGAACCTAATTTATCTACTTCTCACTCTTTAATTCCGACCTTTATCCTTTAACCCTATCCCTGCTGGGGTACTTGAAAACCAGGATACGCTGGGGGGGGTCAATTTGACCCCCCCCCCAGCAGGAATAAGGTTAACAATTTACACATAAGCTGCACATTAACTGGTATAATTTATCATTAAAGTTTAAATTCTAGATTTAGACTTCCCAACCCTTTTTAAGGTGAATCATCAAATTGCTTTTTTATATCTTGAACTCTTCTTTGTGAGAAGCTAGTCTGAAACAATGTGTTAATATTACTAAGGTGATCATTTATCACTAAATCAGTTTCTGAATCACTGAAATCATCTGTAGCTATATCAGAGTCATGAGTCGCTGATAAATCAGTTATAGGAACTGTCTGGGGATATTTTGCAGCTGATAAAATATCATCTGATGACATGTTGACGTTTACATCTTGAGGGTAGACAAACGTGACCTGAAATTATATTGGAACTGAATACTCACCTCAAACACTAGTTTTATAATCCTTACATCTTTGCAACCTGATGTCACAGACTTTTAATATTTCAAATTTTGAATTCTGCCAGATATAAAGTCTTATTTTGCTTTTTTAAATTTTTACACCATTAGGTTGAAAAGATATGATAAGGATTTGAAATTTAGAGTTAAAGATGATAATTTTTAAATATACAAACATTTTTTAATTCAGTTTAAATGAAAAAAAAATCATTTAAATCAATTCAGAAAATTTGAAAATTCAAAAATTATAAAAAAAATAACACTTTTTCTCAATCTAAATATTCCGAGGACGTGTTCTGTGTGTTCATTTGTAAAATTTCACTGTTTTCAATTAATTTTTTTTATACATAAAATCTTAATAATAAGTAAATGATGAGGTTGGAAGTTAACAGTAATTTATAATTTATAAAATCAGTTTCATTCGTATTGCTGCAATTCCATTAATAATGAATAAGTATCGAGCAAGCAAAGATTTTATCTGTCTACATCACGCAAAAATAGCTGAATATTGTAATTTTGTAATTGCTTCAAAATGATAGTTTTTTGCCATTATGCTTTGAATAGCAAGGGAGGTTCAAAACTCAAATATTTTAAAGTATTGGTTTCTTGTCGAAAAAGGAAAAACTTGAAAACAAATTACTACAATACATGAGTTAGGTAAAAGTTAAAAAAAATAAGCGAATGAAGGTACAGAGTGTCCCAATAAACATGGAAATTTTATTTTGGAATCTTTATTTTAATTAAAGAATTGTCGTTATAGTTAGTTCCATACATGCATTATTATAAATCACATCGATAAATATAAGCATAACAAGATGTAATTTGATTGTTAGTTTATATTCTATATAATGTTGTAACAATAATAGAGTATATGTGTAGGATGTATTGTATATATAGCAACTGGATTGTATTATGATGAGGGGATACCAATGGTTGAAATATTTTTCTCAAAAGATATGTATCCCCTGGAACCGATTTCAAAGGGGGTCAGGTTAACTTTGTGTGAGGTTATGTCAGAGCAGAAATCATATGGGAATATTTTTTTATTAGGTTTGCTGCCTAATGTTTGGCTCTAGAGGAGCAGTGAGCTCAAATATATTTACTTCATCGTGAGAAATAATAACTATATTAGAACGGAGAGTGGTCTGTAGGAGGTGACGAATACAAGAATAGAGTTATATTACCCAATTTCAATGGTCATAATATAGTTATGTCTGCTAGAGTATATTTTATGTAAATACCAAAAGACTGTAATGTATTGTTGTAGAAAACAAAAAGCTTGAGTTGGTCTGGTTGATATCTCCTCTACTCCACATACACGAGTTGCAAATATAATAACTTTATTTCAAACCTACAAACAAAAATACAGTTTTAGTAAATAAAATATTGGTACAAATAGTTTTTATAGTTAATGATATAAACTTACTATGTCAATGAGCTGGATCTGGTTTAAAACGTTTTATGACTTCTTAAAAATAAATACCTGGTTGGTTAAATAAAATTGTTGATGATCGAAGAGCTAATCATGGATTTTAAGCATTTACTATATTTAATCGTTTTCACTTTTAAATGATTCTTGTATGAGTTGTCGGAGAAATTTGGTTTGGGTTGCTCCGGGATGGAGGGGGGAGGTTTTTTTGAAAAGACGACATATCTGGGAGAAATTTCTAGGAATTTCTCATTTTACAAGTACAACAGTATTTAATCAAAACACATAAACAAACCAAAATGCTTAACTTAGCAGAACGAAATATCTACAAATTACAGGTTTTCTAGTATGAACATCGCCGTACTAAATTGAAAACTCGTATCTAAGGACGATATAAAAATCGTCACTGAATTACCATGTTTATTGGGACACCCTGTAAATCTAAGCATGCACAACTTGCACTTATATTAAATTTACCTTGATGAAAATAATTGCAAAAATCATCACTATTGGTAGCAGAATTATGAGTGGACGCACAATCTTGGTTAGGCATACTCTAGTTCAGATTTACAAGATCAAATGTTACAGCTGTTACAGTATTACATACGTACATACAGGGTTACCACAAAATATGGAGACTGTCAATATACGACTTGAAACTCGTGAATGTCTCGATATCCCAATTTTACATTAAATCCTTTTGCCTTAGCATATTAAATGAGTGGAAAAAAGGAAAGACGTTTATAGTTGCAAGGAATGCAAGGAATCATAAATATAAGGAAACAGACAATATAAATTCCGCACAGTCGTCTCTTATGTCTTATACTTTGTAGGTAACCCTGTATAATTCTACTGATCAATTCCAGCGAAAATTTAAGTCTAATCCTGAATTTAAGATGAATTTATTAATTAATTTGATTACTTTTAGCTCTAATTTGATAATACCTATATTTGCGACCTGATTGTATAACCCAATGATATTCTGAACTTTTGAATATTTAAGCAGAAGGAATTCATGCATGCTTCGAATATTAAAAGTGTACATCATGTTGCAAAGATATAGAGATTAAGAAAGTTAGAGTCAAGTGTTGGTAACTTTGTTTTCATTTTGATTTTCAAAATAAGAAAAATATGATGAAAAACACTTTTCGATATTTTGTGCATTTTGTCCTTCTTAACAAAATATTTTTTGCAATTTGTTTCTCTGCCTAGTATCTATTGTCAGTTCTCCTCTGCCTGCAAACCTTCCATCTTCCTCTTGAAGCACCGCGTGCATCTTTTTCAAGGATTGTGTTATGTGTTATGATTTTGCAAATTGTGTTTTTTTTTCAATAAAAAATAACAATCAAGCATCCTCTATTTTAGATAACAAAATTGTAAAACAATATTAACAAACAAACAAACAAAAATTAATGTTACGACTTTTAAAATATTCATTTTTATTTTCATTTTTATTTTCAAATTTCAAATTAGTTTTTAATAACTAAAACAAGTATTTACAAATAAAAATGCACTTGAACAGTTATAAATTAAATTAAAGAACAGCTTTGTTTGTAAAATTAATTTATTTGTAAAAATTATTTAAATTTAGCTTTTGTTACAGAATTTTCACAAACAAAGTCCAACCCTGATTTTAGGAGTTAATTTCTTGATTTGAACTTACAACTAGCTTAAGATGACATATATATCTGTGTAGAGCTGGAAACTAGGAGACTTACTGAACCAGATTTGTAATACTGATGAATAATAGATTAAATCAATGCTACAGAGATGTAACTGGAATTAAATCCTCTGTTCCTATTCAGAAAATCAATATTCGATGGTGTATTTTTCGACCAACGCAAATCCGCCATACTCCACCTCTGACCTACGCCAAATCCGCTATACTTCACATCCGACCTACTAGCACGAGGTTTTACAGCTGCTTGATGGACTTCCGGCCACTGCGCCCGGCCCCCTAGCCTGTCCTAGCCGCGGTGCTCGGTCCCTAGCCTGTCCTAGCCGCGGTGCTCGGTCCCTAACTGTCATGTTTCGTAGGACACCCTCCATATAATTCTTTTAATTGTACATCGAAGTAACATGCATTGTGGGATTTGTCAGAATTGAGTGAAATATGTTTTAGGATTTAATTTTCGAATCATCAAAATTGTTTCCCAATAATTATAAGCCATAAATTTATCACAGCTTTAAAAGTTTAGGTCAACTGCCTAGTTGCCTAGGCAGGCACTGGCTTCAAATTATTTTAAAAAACTGAAAAAAGTGATGCATCTGGTAAAAGTCCCGATACTGCTGAGTGCTGGTGTTTCCTGTTCAATATCAGTCGGCGCGAAAAACGTGAATATTTTCGTTTTTTTCGCAAAATTTCGCTTCAATCTGTTTCGCGATATAAAAATCGCGAAAGTTTCGCGATATAGAAATCGCGAAAGTTTCGCGAAAAATTATAAACATTTCGCGAAAAAAGAATGCGAAAATTTCGCGAAAAAATAATGCAAAAATACAGAATTGTTTAAAAACAAATGCAAAATTTTTGCGAAAATTCATCAAAAAAGACAACATTTTGGGACTCATTTTCAAAGAAAGATTAATTTTGATGGATAAACACAAAATATAACTAAAGATTTAAGAATGACTCGGAGACATAAGACATTTGGCGAAATTTATGCATTTCGCGTAAATATTTTTTTTTTCGCGAAATTTTCGCATTTTGTAAGTGTACGGTACAGCTAACTGAGCACACAGGTAGAAAACTGTACAGTTGGATCCCCATCAAGTTGAATATTTTCAGAAAAACTTTAAATTTAAATTTTGCATTCACTCGTACTGCCATTTTTTTTAAATTCCTCCCAGAACATCTTCCAACACAGCCTCGAACATGCGTTTCCACGTATTTTGACTATTTATAATCGGACTTTTTCTTGGGCCTTTGCTCATTAACATAAGAGAACGTCAAGAAAACAATTTTTTTTGAGCTGAGATTTTAAAAGCTTAAACCCGAGTAAAATCAGGTGTTAGTGTCTATTTACGAGATCTTTACTCTAACTCTCTAACGTAAATACCATTATATTTTAACATTTAAGACCTAGCGAATTTTCTGTAAGGTTAAAATTGGCTAGATTTGAAGAAATAATATAAAATGGAAATAATATACATAATACATACGTAATTAATTTAAGATTTCAAAATTTACACCGAGTCAGTCTAGATCTATCAGCTAATTTGTAGATTCTCATTGGTTAAATCAGATCCAGTTAGAATCATTGGGATAATGTAGACCCTAGGAAAGACCTGGGCTCAAGAAAGGCTCAAGTCTAAGAAAAATTGGGCTTTTTAAAAATTTTAGCTCTGATTTTATTTCAATACATAAATTCATTTAATAATTCATTTGAAACAACGATTGAAAGTAAAACAAGCAAAAACATATACTAATTGTGTACATTTTCTAGCTAATACAGTCAATACAATAATCTTTTCAGATTTTCATTTGATTTGATCATTTTGTTTGTCGATTTTTCATTACAATCCATCCAGTCTTAACCCCGCTTAATAGATAATCAAATTAATTTCTATATGTTTATAATTTGATGATACTTTTTTAATAAATAAAAGCCATTCAAGGAAAAATGGATTTTAAGTCACTTCTTCATTAAATTTAAAATGACAATGAACAAAAGTACCCTTCAATATACCCTTCAATATACCCTTCAATATACCCTTCAATATACCCTTCAATATACCCTTCAATATACCCTTCAATATACCCTTCAATATACCCTTCACATCTTATCTGATTAGTAAATAATCAAGGTAATCAAGGTAAAGCTGAATATCTCTAGAAAAAGCAGCAAGATAATAGTTGAATCCAGGGATTCATTGATCCACCTGGAACCCATTCCTCTTCAGGGGCTAAAGGAGGGGGCTCTCTCCCAGGAGCACCCTGAAAACGCAACAAATTACTTAAATTTAATTTTATAAACCCTAGACTCTTAAAGTCTGATAAGAAGCACCTTTGATCTTTCCAACTTTGGCTGTTGATCTAACAACTTGACATTTCAAAGGTCTGCGACATTAGGTTGCAAAGGTACAACAATTAGATCAATAGAAATTTAGGAAAGTAAAAAGTCTTTTTGATATCTTTATAATTTGAATTATATTTCATGCATAAAGTCAAATAACTGTTAATGTTTCTTTCTTTAGATGAAAATATGCATACATTATATGCATTGCAGTATAATTGATAAAAGTAACACTTAGAAATGTTTGCAATTTTTTTTAATATTATCTTTTTTAGGAAATGCTTACCTTAGGAGGTCCATACAGAGCTTGAATTCCTAAAATGTCGTCTTCAGCTAGTGCCAAGTTAGGTCGATAACCTTCATAGCTTGGAAACATAATAGCACCTCTAAAAATTTACATCTTGGGTTGGTTAACCTTNTTTGGATAACTATGAAGTTTTTATTTTTAACATCAGATTTAATTGAGGGTAGAGATATCAAGTCCAAATATATAAACACAAATACAGAATTCATTCCTCAAACTAATTATATTAAAGTAGCTGAAGAGCCCGGCGTTGACTGTGGAATTAGGAAAAACTTTGGAAAAATATGTCAATTTTTTCAACCTGTGTTAACCCTGGGATACCTATGGGCTCCCACAAAAAGATTCAGCCAAGCCGTTTGACCAGCTGCACTGTAGCTAACATATACATGGCCAAAAGGTTTTTTATTTATAATTCTTGAAGCAATTATCACAACTTCGAGTCTTGGCATTTCCAAAATGGTGTCAGTCTTTTTTTGTGCATTCAAAATTACTTGTGAGATAAATAATACCTTTGGATTCATTAAAAATTGAAATCTGAACATAATTCTGAATATCTTCTGAAACCTTGAAAGCAAAAAATGCAAACAGCAGAATGAAAAATGATCTTCAATTCATCTCTCGACTGTCATGTTTCGTGGTACACCCTTTATATTCATGCTGAATAATTACGATGTATTATTAATCACTTTTCATATATGGCTAACGTAACGCAATCCCAAAAAAGAAATTATATCAACACTTGTTTTTTACTAGTTAATTCATTTTTTTTACCTTACTCTAGTGTGCTCTAGACCAAGGGAATGCCCTATCTCGTGTACAGCCACCTACCAAGAGGAACGTATTTGAATTAGATTTTCAAAAGAAGTATGTTGGAAAATAAGATTTAAAATGTCTACAACCTTTTTTTGACAATATTTTTAATAAAAATTAAATCCTTAATGTTTGAACTTGTGGCATGATATTTAGTTTACTATACCTGCGTCAAGTTAATACCAGCATATGAGCCAAGAGTCCAATTTTCATCATCATCGAAATGTATGTCGCCAGATATCTCCCCCTTCATAATTGAAACGAATAACTGCTAAAATTAGTTTTTAAGGAAAGCTTTAGTTATTTTTTCTACTTAACAAATATGTCAAATCAAACTTTTTTTAAAAAGAAATGTTTTTACATTTTATAAAACAATTGCAAATACACTTTGTTTAGATTTGTGGCCGCTATCCATCTTATTTTGATGTCGCCTATAAAAATCTACCTGTCCAGGAAAGAATGCATGAGCTAAAGTTCCTCCTTCTCTATCAAATGGATCTCCGTCTCCGTGCTCCCCTTTAAAAGAAAGGGGCAAGGGATTATTATGATGATAATATAGTTTTACAATTAAGGAAATAAATGATTAAAGGGACTGTATCGGAAAAATGAAAAGGGGTTTAGGCTGAAAGCTAATCACACTTGATCGCGACCCATGAAAGTTTTATCTGATGATTCTGTCTCGAGAAAGTGATATAAAACGGTGTCAAATTTATACGAAAATTTATATATATGATTTTGTATAGAAATGGTAGTTTAAACAGATCATTTTCAGCGAATACGCAACCAATCTGAAAACGAAGATATCTCAGAGAAACCTATTTGTATAACTTAGGTGTTCTCCAATTATTATTTTATAATTTTATTTTTATTTTAATAGATAAAATTGATAATATTATTTATAAGTCCATATGAACTCCCACCAATGGTAGTGCAGTATACTGGTCATTGTGGGGAGTCATGCTGCATATTTATAAATTTTCGTTAATATTTATAGCTTTCATGGGAGCTAAAGTGATTAGCTTTCAGACTATACCCCCTTTCATTTTTCCTTTACAGCCCCTTTAAGCAATAAATGTTCGTCTTAATTCTTTAGTAACTGTTATATAAAGTAGTGCACATTTGAATAAAAATTCTCTTTCCCCAAGAAGCGATTTAAAAAAAAGTTAACACACAAAGGCTAAGACATGGTTTTAATTTCATTTTCAGCCAAATAAAGAAAGAGTTTAGAGCAAAGCAGATGTTGATGATGTTATCAGTTGTGTAAACGATCAAGTTTTATTTATGGACAATTGGACATTCATGAACAAATTGGCCGAACTTTAGTAAGTTTTGTATAATTATGGAATATTAACGGCTTAAGTTTCATTTAATTTACAATCCATTGGTAAAACTGTTTCTTTAAAGCAACAAAAAATATACATGAAATTCTTTAAACGTCGTCTTTTTATTCCACAGCTGAATTCGCTTTCACTATGCAATTTTACAAATGTTTCGGATCTCCTGTTGTGTCGAATATTGATTACCTGACTCAAACAAAATTCTAATATCTGTAGGATCTGTCTCCTGTTCTTCAAGAAAGGTTAAATCTGCATTGGCAGACCAAACACTAAAAATTGCAAGTAAAAAAAAAACAAAAAATCGAACTTATACATCTCAGACTATTGCTGCTGCTGGGAAAGAAGTGAGCCAAGGGGCCGAGTAATATAGACATTTGTTTGCGTTTGTTCTGGAATATACACTACACAGTCGAGAATGAACCATGCTATACTACCAAAAAAAAGAAACACTTCTATTATATATTATAATCACAATTGTAATCATAGCCCTCTTGTGCTTTTTCAAAAATATCCAAATTTTCGAATTTTATTCCAGTTTTTATATATTTGATACAACAGATACTAATAATATTCGGACTTATCCTTAATTTTTTAAAAAATTGTCTAAATTTTGAAAATCTGTTAAGTCGTAGCATCTTATCTTATTTAAACAACGCAATCAAATTTAAGTAAATTTCACCTTAAATTGAAATCTATTATGTTTTCAATCATAACTCAGTTTAGTCCTTTTCTAAAGCGAGATGTTTGAATTTCTAAAATGTAACCGGATATAGAAATTGAGTCTTTGTAACAAACCCTGATATTCTAATGCCTATTACTTTTCAACCCAATGTCGTATAACTAAGATATTTCAAACAATGAATTATGTAAGATACAAATCTAAGATTGAAATAACAACAGTCTATATACCCCATCAGGTTGCAAAGATAAAGGGATTTAAATATTTGAGTTTGTGTCAAAGATTCAATTTCTTTGCTGTTCCCATTCTTGTGATTGAATTGAAACTAGAGGGGCTACGAGTTCAGAATGTTGTACCAGTAAAATTACATACATTTAACTTTCCTTTTCTGTGTGTTTTGCAGTGTTCGTTTTTTTAAAATCTTTTAAGCTTAGGGTTAATTTTGATCCTAATTCCCATGTTAAAGGGAGTGTTCGCGAAAAATGAAAGGGGGTATAGGCTTAATGCGATAAAAAAGCGCTTTTGATTTCCACTAATTTTACTTCTATTTGTTGCGTCTATAAGGAAAAAATTCAGAAAGATGCAACATACGACTTAGACCGTAAAAAAATCAATTTAATTTCAAACAAATCATTCAAATATTACAACCTATAGTCATCGATTATCTTTCGCCACATTTGTATATAGTTGATTTTTCATAATATGTTTTGATTGTTATGATCTGAGAGTTACTTATGAAAACATTTATTCCTGTTTCGAGGATTTTTGGTAATGAAGACGACATTTTAATATTTTCCAGGAATGTTTGAAAACAAGTTGTAAGCTGAATATTATTTTAAAAAATAAAATCAAAACATATTATGAAAAATCAACTATATACAAATGTGGCGAAAGATAATCGATGACTATAGGTTGTTCTATCTGAATGATTTGTTTGAAACTAAATTGATTTTTTTACGGTCTAAGTCGTATGTTGCATCTTTCTGAATTTGTATGGACCCTACATACTTTGGTAATAGTCGTTTTTAACAATTTTCTCCTTATAGTCGCAACAGATAGAAGTTAGATTATTAGCGATCAAAAGCGCTTTTTATCGCATTAAGCCTATACCCCCTTTCATTTTTCGCGAACACTCCCTTTAAGGTTAATTTTGATCCTAATTCCCATGTTAAGATAAGAGACGTTTATACCTGAAAGCTCGTTGTAGTGTACTTCTTACCCTTTCAGGGCCAATATCATTGCTGGGGTGCTAAAAAACATCTATACATAAATTCATTCACTTTTAAAATATAGAGAAAACAAATGTTAAATAATAAAGAAAAAGGAACAAAATATATATATATGTCATGTATAGTTGAGACTGAGAGACCTCTCTGGATACACTATTAGATAATGATGGCAAACCTTAAAATTGTATTCCTCTGTGTTTCTATTATTAGTTAGTCCGTGGCTATCGTATTCAAATATAATTGCTATAAGAGAAATTATTTGAGTAACAACATTTTTACCTTAAAAACTCTCCAAGTTAAGATTTTTTTACTCCATCTGAAAATGTAAGTTAAAATGTTATTTATTAAAAATTAATCAACAAGAATGAATCAATTGATTAATGTATTTAAAGTTATAATTCAGTAAATAATTTATCACCTTCTACCTTTATGTAGTTTTCGATGGGCAAAGATAAAAATGATTAGTAGTACAAAGCAAGATTGCAAGAAGTTTGAGATATGTCTGTAGTAAAATTCATAATTGTTTAAAACCATATTTATACAAGTTACAAGTTTCGTTTTATAAAAAAAAAGTTATCGTTCTATATTTGAGATGTTCTGATTTAAGAACATGTTAAAAATTGCAAAACTATAAAAGCTGCATACAAGTCTTTTGCTATTAAAAAAAGTTCCGTTCATTTCTTGAAATGTGTTCGCACAAAATATTACTGAGTTGTTAAAAAAGTCCAAAATACCCTTTTTATGACACCAATTAAAAAGTATTTTTTTTTGTGTAAATGATCTGTGTCTTCCAAAATGAAAATCTTTGAATGATTCAATTTTATCTCTGTTCCTAAATTATAGTTTGCCCCAGTAGATTCCTCTCCACGAATCAGATCACTGTTGGTACAGCGGGGTTCCTGAATATGAGATGCGGCCGTTAAATATACAGCATCAAACAAACATAAGATTGGTTGAATGTTTACTTTCTATTTCACAACATAATATTATGGGTCTCTTTGTAAATAAAATACATTAAACATGGAGTCTCTGAAAAAAGAGTGTTTACTTTTTCGCCCAATTAACGTCGTGTTATTGTTTTCTCGGTATAGGTAAAATGTCGTTAAATAGGGGGGGGGGTGAGGGGAAGGGTTGGCATAGAAATATTTTGCTCCAAAAGGCCGTTTTAATCTTCAAAATTAGACCTAATACTAAGAAATGAGCTTGGTCTCTTTTCCAAAGATTTATAAAAAAATCGGATTTTAAAATAAATGATGATTGATTTTTGTTGTAGATAATTTTTTTTGAAAGGGAAAGGGACCTCGTGTAAATTTCAAGTACATTTTGAAAGTTAAAACAGCCTTTTTAGAGCAGCATGTTTCATTAACGAAACAAACACATTTTCAACCACTTTTTTACAATAATACGGCGTTTAGTGAGTGGAAAATATATTTAAAATCTTCTGAGAAAGGACTGAGCACATTTTTGAATATTAGGCCTACTTTTGAAGGTAAACAACGGCATTTCAGAGCAAAATGTTGAACCTACTAAAAGCAATTTTTAGTACAAAAACAACGTTTAGTAATCGAAAATAGACACCCTTGAAATTACAAGCATGGAGTAAAAATATGAAATTTAGTTCCTAGCATTCCTATAGTTCATAGAAGAACATGGCTAAATTTCCATTGGTTAATCTCTCCAAATTACAGCTAGGGGGTTCTTTTTGTGATACGTGTCTAAAATATATATATAACCCCCCTGAATACACATTTGCTTGCAATCTTTGAATCAGTGTGAGGTTTAAAGAAAAAATACCTTTATTAATGAAATGGTCGGTTCATCAATTTCTCCTGTATTCTCAATTCCATAAAATTGTTGAAATAACCGTACCGCAGCGATGTACTCTTCCTAGGATTAGATTTTATTTGGGGCGCCACGCACAGGCAATATTGAGTTTACACAATAAGCCTCTTATTCAAGTCAACTAAGGTTTGGCCGCTTAAAACTTTTTTCTTGAGATAAATTCCTGAGTCGTAGTTATGTTGCTGAAATCTGACGGAAAACTGGTTATTTCCTTAAAAACACTTAAAATAGGTATTTCATCCGCAATATTGCAGATTTCCAAGATCCATTCATGGATAAATATACGAACGGGAAAAGTAATTAAATTGAAATCATTATAAATCAATGCAAGGTACAACTGATGCAATGTTTGTGAATGAAAAGATTTCAGAATAATTTAAATTGTCTCATCATGGAACACAAGGCATATGCATTTAAAGGGAAGATTTAGACAAAAACCAGTCAGCACCCCCTAAAATATCCCACTGTGCTACGTTTGAGACTAGGGGTGCTAAATAAAAAAACATTCCACATTAAAAAATGTATATGAAATCTAAATTATCGCTTGCTAAGGAAGTGTGACTTAATTAGATAAACTACATTTATCGCTAGGGCCATTTATGAATGTACATCTAATTAGAAAGCAAATGCAAACCATGATTACTCCCATCAACCTCTAATTTTCTTATTCTTAAACATTAAAATTTATGTCGTAACCAACCAGTTCTAGTGTGCGTTATAGATTTTTGTGTAAAATTATACCTTTATAAGCGTATTGTTGCTTATAAGTTGACTGACAGATAAATCAATGTCGTCAGTTTTATCTAGATATCCATGTCGAGCTAGAAACCTAAAAAAATATGCAGGGTGGAATGATTGAAGGGTGAATTCAATTAAATTTTTTCCCACTTCTACAAGGGGGGGGGGCGTTAAGGCCTGACATCCCCAGAAATATAAATTTTACTGATCCAGGCTATAAGTCCTCATAGCCCCTGCCATGGATAATCATTCATGAAATAAGTGATTAGTTTATAAATTATTAAATGGGATAAAAGTGAATTACTTTAAGACTTTTCTTTGCAGGGTTTGTTGATCTTTATCCTCTTCCATTATATTAATTCTGAAATTCAAGTTTTAGATATTCTTAATTCGTTAACCTCTGAAAATATACAGATTTTTGAAAACTACCCTCCTCAGTTTGTCTTTCAACGTTATTTAAAATATGAATTTGATTTTTTTCAGAAATAAGGATGGAGGTTTCCAATAAAAGTAGGAATATGAAGAAACGGATGGGACTATAGGTGTCCCATATGGGACTATAGGTGTCCCATATGTTATTTTATATTTTTTTTCCAAATTATGTTTCTTATTTGTAAGAAATACAAAGGAACCGAGTTTTTTCCAACAAATCTTTGCAATCCAACTCTAGATCAAATAGTTTAAGTTTGAAATATGAAAGGTTTACACCATCAGATTGAAAAGATACAGGCATTTGTAAATTCGGGTTTGTGACAAAAACTAAAATTTACTATATAAAAAATTAAAATTTAAAACTTTTGCACTATTTTCTTTTTTCTATCTATACTTAACATCCTTGCAATCGATTTTGCCATTCCCTTGAAGCTTATAAAAAAAACATGACATTGTCCCTTTTCAACCTTTTCTTTTAAAAATGATGACGTGAAACTCATCTGTTAAGTATGGAATGAATAGGATATTTCTTGCTAGAATCTCTGTTGCAGAAATGGTGCTATGGAAAAGCCTCAACGTGGAAACGGACCCAAAAGTGAGTTTGGGTTCCTTCTTTTTTTCAAGAATTATCGGAAATCCCTCAAAAACTGAAAAGTGTTGAGGGATTTCCGAATATTTTGGATCGGTTTCCGCTATATTTACATTTGACTCATTTCCTGTTTATTTTGGGTCCGTTTCTTCTTTTTTTGGGTTAATTTCCGATTTTCAAAAAATGGTTTAAATCCTCAGTTTGTTGATCGGTTTCCTCTTTTTTTGGGTACGTTTAAACGTTTAATCTTTTTTTGGGCCCGTTTCCGGTTTTCAAAAAAAACTTTAAATTTGATCAGTTTGTTAATCGGTTTCCTCTTTTTTTTGGGTCCGTTTCCTCATTTTTTGGGTGCATTTCCGGTTTTTAAAAAAGTTTCAAATTCTTAGTTTGTTGATCGGTTTCCTCTTTATTTTTTGGGTCGATTTTCTCTTTTTTTGGTCCATTTCCGGTTTTCAAAAAAGTTATTAATTCTCAGTTTGTTGATCAGTTTCCTCTTTTTTTCAATCCATTAAGTAAAGAAATGCCAATCAAATCATTTATGTATATATAAATAGTATAATTCTTTTTGAATGATAGTAAAATGTGGAAACTGAGAGGAGAATTTAAAAGATATTAAAGAACTGACCTTAAATATGAGGAAACGGGTCAAAAAAAGAGGAAAACGATCAACAAACTGAGAATCTACAACTTTTTCTGAAAACGGGAAAAGGACCCAAAAATGAGGAAACGAATCGAAAAAAAGAGGAAACTGATCAACAAACTGAGAATTAGAAATTGTTTTTGAAAACTGGAAATTGACCCAAAAATAGAGGAAACGAACCCAAAAAGAGGAAACTAATCAACAAACTGAGAATTTAAAACTTTTTTTGAAAACCGGAAACAGACCCAAAAAAATAGGAAACCGATCAACAAACTGAGAATTTAAAACTTTTTTTGAAAACCAGAAACGGACCCTAAAAATGAGGTTATTTGCCATTTTCTGTTGTGCGTACATACCCCGTAAAATTCCAAAACAGAGAGAGGGGGATTGAATTTTGTAGATCCAGAAAAATAATTCAATTAGTATTTATTTAGGATTAGGTTAGGTTAAGACACTTTCTGGGCCAAGCGCTGTGGCTAGGACAGCTAGGGGGCCAAGCGCTGAAGCCAGGGGTTAGGTTAAGTTATGACACTTTTTGGGCCGAGCGCTGCGGCTAGGACAGGCTAGGGGGCTGAGCGCTGCGGCCACATGTCTTACATTTAAGACCCCACCAGCTGCCAGTCTCTACGCAGGCATCCCACAGATATTGTTTTCTGGATCTACAAAATTCAATCCCCTTCTCTCTGTTTGGGAATTGGCATGTGCGCACAACAGAAAATGGCAAATGCCAAAAATGAGGAAACGGACCCAAAAAAAGAGGAAACCGATCAACAAACAGCGAATTTAAAACTTTTTTGAAAACCGGAAATGGACTAAAAACTGAGGAATCTGACCCTAAAAAAAGGGGAAACCAATCAAACTCAGAATTTAAAGCTTTTTTGAAAACCGGACACGGACCCAAAAAATTAGGAATCTGACCGAAAAAAGGGGAAACCGATCAACAAACTGAGAATTTAAAACTTTTTTTGAAAACCGGAAACGGTCCAAAAAATGAGGAAGCGGATCGAAAATATTGGGAAATCCCTCAAAAATATTGAGAAATCCCTCAAAAATTAAAGACCTGTATAAACCGGAATCTGACCTAAAAATCGGGGAAACGGATTTAAAAAACAGGAAATTCCTCTAAAAATTAGATTTGAGGGATTTCCGATAATATTTGAAAAAACAGGGAACGATTCAAAAAAATTCATTTTGGGGAGGTTTCCGTTTTTTTGGGTCCGATTCCGTGTTGAAGCGTTTCCGTGTTGAGGCGTTTCCATAGCACCGCAGAAATGTGTTCCTCCTAGAGGGGATGATAGTTCTCTACCTGTGTCCTCAGTTAGCTGAACTGTACACACTGCTTTGCAGACCAGTACTTTAAACTAACTTTGGTACAGACACACAACATGATTACAGTCAAGAAAATTGCAGAACAATGTCGTCAATTATAATTAAGCTTGAATAACGAGTAGTTTATTGAAACTTTAATCAAATTATATTCTTTGAGTGAAAATTTGGCTTTATAGTGTTGACTTAAATGTATAAATATTATGCTACATGTATATTTAACTTATTTTTAAGTAAACAATTAACAATAAACAAATGTACCCTCCTAGACTGTACTCACTGTACAAATACCGAGATTCATACGTACTCGATATACCTACAGTACACACCTTTGGTACTTTAAACTAACACACTCTTTTGGTACAGAAAATTCTAGATTTTTCGAGTATTATGTGCGTTTTTTTGGCGTTAAAGATTGTAGATAATCTAATATGATATGGTACGTTCTGTGTGTGAATTACAAAGCTACCTGAGCCCGAAACTTAAGAGTGTCATAATGAAACATGAACATGGCTGAACAGTTTTATAGATACCTCTATGTTTGCCAAGAAATATTATTTCATGGGCTTTATTCTGATTTCTTAAAGGGAGTGTTCGCGAAAAATGAAAGGGGGTATAGGCTTAATGCGATAAAAAAGCGCTTTTGATCGCCACTAATCTTACTTCTATCTGTTGCGTCTATAAGGAGAAAATTGTTAACGACGTCTCATACCGAATAACATGGCGTCCATACAAATTGAGAAAATTGCAACATACGACTTAGACCGTAAAAAATAAATTTGATTTCAAACAAATCATTCAGATATTACAACCTATAGTCATCGATTATCTTTCGCCACATTTATATATAGTTGATTTTTCATAATATGTTTTAATTGTTATGATCTGAGAGTTACTTATAAAAACGTTTATTCCTGTTTCGAGGATTTTTGGTAATGAAGACGACATTTTCATATTTTCCAGGAATGTTCGAAAACAAGTTGTAAGCTAAATATTATTTTAAAAAATGAAATCAAAACATATTATGAAATATCAAATATATACAAATGTGGCGAAACATAATCGATGACTATAGGTTGTAATATCTGAATGATTTGTTTGATATTAATTTGATTTTTTTACGGTCTAAGTCGTATGCTCCAACTTCCTCAATTTGTATGGACAGTACGTTCTTCGGTATGAGACGTCTTTATCAATTTTCTCCTTATAGACGCAACAGATAGAAGTAAGATTAGTAGCGATCAAAAACGCTTTTTTATCGCATTAAGCCTATACCCCCTTTCATTTTTTGCGAACACTCCCTTTAAATTAAAATAAACGCAAAAGAATTTAGACCTTTAAAAAAACTTTCGTTCAACGATATTCTCTTAAATTTTCGGCTATGGGTATACAGATTAGCCTAAAATTTGAAGGAATTTGTAAAGATTTTTTCACTGGTAGTTATGATTTCCTGCAACTTAAATAGATCGCTTATATATTGTATTATACTCTCTGTTTTCTTATATTCACGATTCCCAAATCATTAAATAAGCAACTAAAAGATTACATTTAAGGCAGAAGACTTAATTTATCCTCATATTATATGAGATTCAGGTCGTCTTTACAGTCTTATCCTTTGAGGGTATCCCCTGGGTAACCCTGTATATGAGAGCACTATACAAAGTTGACTGTTCTATCTATATACCGACCTACCTACCTATCTATCTATCTATCTAGATTTTCTTTGAACCGTATCAGCCCTAGCAACCACGCTAAACAACCCCTCGGGCTTTCCGCGTAAACCTTGTAATGAAATATGGTTCGAATACAGGGTATTCCAATAAACATAAAAAGCTACATCTTTCGTCGGCATATACACGAAATCGGTAATTTTCACAATTGGCTGCGATTCTTTGGATTTCTTAATTTTTGTTTGCCATGCCCTTTTTGTACCTATACGTACTCAATACAAAAATGCTTCCACATTTCCGGATATCCAAAAATTCGATCGTAAATAGGGTGTTCAGCATTAGATTAGATAAAAATTTACAGTAGATTACATATTTAAGTAAAAACTATTTTATGTAAACGCATTTACCCCAACAAATTTTGAGGCATCTTTTTTTCTGATATCTTTCGTTTACTGGTAAAACATTCGCTTATCTTTTTCGGAGAATTTTAACTTTAAAAAGCAAGCTGCTTTAACCCTTTTTATCCTAGGGGGGGGGGGGAATTTGAACCCCCCTAAAGTTTTATAAGATAGCTGAAAAAGTATTTGAGCTAGGAAGCCTACATTTTCTGACTTTTCTAACCAACACATGCCCATGCACAAGGCTAAAAGCTGGGCTTTTTTACCTACTACGTGAATCCTCAGGCATACTGCCTAAATGTCTTTTTTACCTATGCCAGACTAAATCTATTATTAGACCTACTTCCAGTCATTATTCGCTAAGGCCTTTTTCTTAGGGGGGGGGGGGGGCGGGGGACGCCCCTCTGTTTATACAAAGATTCGGAACATAATCAACAATCTAAAGGTTGAATTTAGTTGATATGCTGGTTCATGTTGATATACTGGTCCAGGTTGTACTGTTGGTCCAGGTTGATATCCTGGTCCTGGTTGATATGTTGGTTTAGATTGATATGTTGGTCCAGGTTGATATGTTGGTTCAAGTTGTACTGTTGGTCCAGGTTGATATCCTGGTCCAGGTTGATATGTTGGTTCAGGATGATATGTTGGTTCAGGATATGTTGATTCAGGTTGATATGCTAGTCCAGGTTCATATGTTGGTTCAGGATGATATGTTGGTTCAGGATGATATGTTTGTTCAGATTGATATGCTGGTTCAGGTTGATATGCTGGTTTAGATTGTTATGTTTGTCCAGGTTGATATGTTGGTTCAGGTTGTAATGTTGGTCCAGGTTGATATGCTGGTCCAAGTTGATATGTTGGTTCAAGATGATATGTTGGTTCAAGTTGATGTGTGGGTTGAGGTTGATATATAAGTTAAGGTTGGTATCCGGAGCCAGAAGGATATTCTTGGCCCGTCAAAAATCCTTGTCCCTCCTTGACTCCAAAATATCCTGAAAAAAGTTAATTATAGCAGAATATTTTCCTGCTTCATAGTTTAATATCTCTATTATTAGCTTCTTTAAACACTTTTGAAGGGGTCAATAAATGTATAAGGAGCCAATTTTGCGTAGAAAAACGCTTGTCGCTCAAACAAAAAGCAAAATTGAAACACAAACTAGATGGGGTCTGTCCAAGTCCGTCGATTTTTGGACCCCCCGCCCTCCATCCATTTTTTACATGATCACTTATTTTTCAGCAAAGATATTATTATTTATCTTTTATTAATTTTGGGTTAGGTTAGGTTAAGAAAATTTCTGGGCCGAGCGGTACGGCTAAGACAGGCTAGGGGGGCTGAGCGCTGGTGGCCAGGACAGTTTTTCAATTTTAACAATGTTCAACAAAATTAGTTGGGTCCGTTTCANGTCGTTCTCTAGGAAATGACCTCATTCTGTATATCTACTATTTGTTTCATTGAATCACTGTACTATAATATTTACTTTATGTTTGTCCCGACAAATTCGACTAATGTCCTTCAATGTCAAATAAAATAAAAATATATATATAACTTCGATTGTCTGACTGTCGGACATTCAGCTGAGGTTTGACATCGAAGTATTTGGCGAATTTTCTTCTTGGGATATATTTATCATTAAAAACGTGACAATCTTCTTATAAGATTTTATTCATAAACACCATGTTTTATGAGTTATGCAATAATTAACCCTTTTCCTGCTAAAATTTAAGATTTTAGTATTAGTACAGTTTTTTTCATGGATTCGGTATTGTTAAAGTAATATGGGGTTTAGTTCTGACAATATTAGAGTCCGGGTGTCTTACTTATACTGTTCGAATCACTTTTATGATATCGTAAATTCAAGGCTAAAAGGGACCTGTTTTCTTTAGTTTTGAATTTGAAGACAGTGATCTTTAAGAGGAGAATGGATGGACGTTCTTGAGATAGTTCGAATTCTCAAGATTGATATTCTCTTCCTTCAGTAACCGGGGATTACAAGACCCGTATAAACGATGATTTCAAGGTAGTAAAATAGTAGTTTTATGATGATGATTCATCAGGATTCTCCTGACGAAACACCTTTGGTATGCAACAAAACATTTTAACATTCTCATTGTGTAATTGATGTTTTTAGGTTTTTACTATGCTTTTCTGTACTCACTGGTCATTGGTTATTTAGCGGATTTGTGCAAACTTAAAACTTGAAAAGATGAATTCTCCAAAAATTGTTCTGTAGGAAATTATCCATTTTCAATTTGTTTTTAACCTATTTTTTTTAACCATCCATTTTGTTTTATTCCAGGATCTCTCTTCAACTTTTCTGGAGTGCAAAAGATAAATCGATTGGCTTGTGCAAATTGATACTTATTCTAAGACAAAGTTCCCAACCTGTGAATATAAGATATACTATTTGATAATTATGTATTCCTAATTTAAATGCAATACTTATTTTGTAAATTGTATGCTGAATTGATTGTGAATAAGTGGTCTATATTACAGTGAATCCTTGAATGGATCCTGTAAACCCGCAATATATTTAGATCTCGTCTTTGTTACAACAAGAGAAAAGAACAGAGAAGAAAAACCAACCAAACTAAAAATGTCCAAATTAATTTTGTTGGCTCATCAATAAAGAGATTTTTCAAACTATACTTTCATTTACACATTTGTCTTGTATATTTCTGTGTTTGTGTGTTTGGACTTGAGAAATTTTCATTTTTGGAATCTCTTTTGGATATTTTAATTTTTAAAAGGGTCATGAAAAAAAAGTCGACATTTATTACTATTGAAAATGTACCAATTTAAACAAAAAACGACAAAAAAACGACATTCAATAAAGTATGACTGTAATTTTTTTTCCAAAAACGACCGTGTTCATAAAGTTCGTCATTAACGACCCATCATGAACGATGGTTAACATAATTGTCAATAACATTTTTTTTTAAACTATCGTTTTTTCAAAAGCAATCGTTTTAAAAAAACAATAGTATAAAAAACGGTCCCAAATCGTTTTAAAAAAACGATTTGGGACCGTTAGTTGTTTTGAAAAATTTTTCCCAAAAACGAAACGATCGTTTTTGAAAACGATTGAAAAACTAAACAGTATTTTCAAAAACGATTAACAACCCTACCTGTACCCTACCCTATGCATTAAAGAAAAATTTGCAGAAAAATCCATTAGATGAACTAGTCATTAAACTAGTCACAAAATTTCACGGTAATAGTGACAAAAATGAGAGTGCTAGGACAAAAAAAACTATAGGGCCGGCCAAGCCTGTTCAGGGTTAAAAGCTAAGATGGGAGAAGCCTAGTTTTTATTAACTTCTTTAAATAAATTAGTGAAAAAAAATACTCTACAGATTGACCCCAAGAAGTAAAACGTATTCAATGACCTTTTAAAACGACGAGTTCATGATGAACAATGGATTGTACAATTTTCAGCTTTACAGTCTGTATCAGGATATCAAAGATTTACATCATCAAGTTGCAAAGTTATAGGAATTAGAAAATTTGAGTTTGGGACAAAAACTCAATTCCTTTATTGATAACAATAGAGCTTAAAAAAATTGTTAGAATAAATATATATATATATGTGTGTAATATGTATGTACACATATATGGTAGATATGGTGCTTTATAACTGTATTGGTATAATATTGTTGTATAATTTTATAAAAGATAAGTTTGAACAATTTGGAAACACTCCTCCTTGTAATCAGTAGCTAATGGATTATATTGTGCAACGGTGTTCTTTGTATACCCTATATAAAACAATACTAACTTTATAATTCTCCATTATACATTAGGATATCTTAGCATCTTATCATCTAGCATACTTATTACTTTGAGAAAGTCAGATTTATTCGCGCCCATTCTTTACGGTTGTAATGATTAAAGCATTTTCAATTGATTACTTTTCGAGATAAAGTATTTGCTCCCTCTGTTTAGGGCATGTACAAATGTCTTTCTTTGTTTCATAAACCCCCTTAATATTCTCTTCATATATATCTCTCAGAGTATGAATAAATGGGATTACTCAGCTTTTTAGTTTGTTGGTCTAAATACGTCTGTTTAAGGTTATCCTTGTTGGTATCGGAGAAACAGTGGTTCAGCTGCTCCAGTTCCATATCTATCTAGTCAGCTTCCTCAACACGATAACTTGTTTAGGGAAGACCTTATGTCACGGCTCCCGGAAGACAAAAAAAGCTAATATATGACATGGAAGGGGAAAATGTTGTGGCTTATGGCCGCCTGCCTTCCCCCGCTCCACTAAACTTAGGGATTAATAATTCAATTCAAATTCATTAAATGTGTATGAGATATTCTTTGAATAATGTTGTTACCATGTAGTAGTTACACCTGTTCATACCCTCTATACACTATACAGTCTTCTTTAATCATGCAACAGATAAACTAGTTCATAATAAATTAATGCAATCAACAAAGCAAAAAAACGACCTTTCCTCATGTAAACAAACAGCTTTAGCATTTATTTGTAAATGTTTGTTAAAATGTCTTAACATGAAGAAAATACAAGATAAAAAGGAAAGTGATCATTTTAAGTAACGCTCTTGTTAGATATTCAATCAATGATTCGCTATTGTAAACATTGATAAATGGAGTTTTAAGGTACAAGGTGTCCCACAAAGCATGACACAAGCTAGCCAGACTAATTTAAGGTCGTCTTTGATCTTTTAAATAATTTGCAGTATTTATTTGTAAGCCTAATTTTAGAAGTAAAATTCTAGAGTTAATAATCACAAAATACCCCTAGACTTGGCATTTCCAATAATAATATTTAATAACATTTAAATCTGAACGAAATTCTTAATATCTCCGGTAAAATTGCACGAAAAACTCAGACCACATCTTGGAAATACCAGGACTAGGAGAATTTTTTGGTTATTGTTTTAAGAATTATTCATTTAATAATAGGTTAACGACTGAATGTCACAAATAAATCTAAAGTTCATAGACGACATTCGATCAAATCATCTTGCTACTGTCATGTTTAGTTGGTCTCCATGTAACTGTATGTCAATTATTCCTCTGCAGTTTAATAATATCCATATGTCCTTATTATGAAAAGCTAATTCCGACCATTGTAAATGTTCAGATAGAAAAGTGTGTACGTATTCAATTTTATCGATGTGACCTAGATAAAAGTTTAAGTGGGTGTCAAATGCTGTTTTGACACATGTAGATATTGTTTGACATACTATGAGTGAAAATGAGAATCATATCCAGATTAATTTGTTTGAAGAGCTCTAGTAATTACATTTTTATACAAGTACAATAGTTGTATCAATGTTGTTGTATTGCATGAATCAAGAGAAATGTCTAAATTTAACTTTTATACGTGAATATCATAAGGGGTCTTTTTGACGTAAAGATTACCTCTAAATGAAAAGTTTTTTTACGGCAATTAAGCAAAACTCCTAAATCTCTTTCAACCTTTATGTATAGATTTTGTTGTTCAAATTGTAACCACATTAAGAATGTAAAAATAATTGAAATTCTAATTCATTAATTTTTCAGATATCTGGGTAAAACATGGAGTATGATTACTTAATCAAGGAACAAGAATTAAAATATATCAAAAACTTACTATTTTAATTTCTAATACGTTAACATTTTTAAATGAGGTAGCGAAAAGCATAGATACTCTTTTAAAACTAAAACTGCTACTTAACGTCCATTCATAATCTCAAATCATCGTTCAAACGTTAACTATTTGATCTAGCATATACAGGGGGGTCAGAGTTTTAACACGTCAAATAAAAGTAAAGTATTCGAGTTTTTGCTAAATCCTAAAATTTTCTAATATTCATATCTTTGCAAACTGATGGAGTAAACCATTGATATTTTAAACATAATTCATGGTCTACGACATTGGGTTGCAGAGATGTAAGGATTAGAAAATCAGAGTTTGTGGAAAAGACTCAATTTCTTTCTTGTTAGATTCGGATAAGATGTGTTTTCAATTTATACTCATATTTTTGAAGAGCCATTGAGAAGAAAAAAATTGCTTTAGTTTCTACAGTGAAACCCTTAATAACGAATACATCGGAAGAATTTATCAAATGTCGTCTTGACAATTTTTCATGAGTTTTATACTATATTACGTTAATTTCAGTATTTGCGAAAATAAATAAATAGCCATGAATATGCAGGAACAGTTTTAAAGAGTTCCATATAATCATTTAATTAAAAAACTAAATATCTGCAACATTCCATTATCAGAAAGTGAAGAATACGACATTTGATGAATTCTTTCGATGTATTCGTTATTAAGGGTTTCACTGTGCTATAGAACAAAATCAAGAAACTTTTCTTATATTTTCTAATCCCTATTCTATCCTAAAGCGCGAACTAAGTCTATTTGATTTTATAGAATTCATAGTTTGAAATATTAAAGGTCAGAGTTTGTGGCAAAATCTCAGTTTTCTGATTCATCAAACTAAAGTAAAATTTAAATCTTATATGTTTTCAATCATAACTTCTTTTTATTGAAGAGTCCTTGGTAGAGATCAACGACATCTGTTAGCAATCCTTTTGCTTAAAACTAATTTTTCTCAGATCTGGAATTATGAAACTATGAGTTTAAAGTTTTAACACTTTTTAGTCAGATGTCTGGTTTTATGACTTGCTGCCTGGGGGGGGGGGGGTCAAATTAAAGCCCCCCTCATTTTCTTACTTTGATACTACTCTATAACATTTGATACCTTTTTTAGAAAGACCTTGGGCTCTGAAAAAACGGTTTTGCAAAAATCCAAATATTACTGCAAAATCTAGTTATCAAGCAAAAATGTGCAAGAAGAAATTATGCAAATTACAACAAATCATACATTTTGAAAAGCCATTGACACAGCGAATTAAAATGTGCAAAAACATTGGCAAAATTTTTAAAACATAAATGTGTATTCAAGGAAAACTGAAAATGTGCAAATTCCATTTCAAGGCATTTAGGCAGTAGATGTAAAACCCCAGCCTTTAGCCTTAAGTGAGGGCATGTGTTAGTTAGAAAAGCCAGAAAATTTGAGCTCCCTAGCTCAAAACTTTCTGAGTTATTCCAATGGGTTTTTTTTGCCTGAATTTTTTGTTTAATGGGAAGTTTTAGCACTTTTGGTAGGATTATCTTCTTTAGTATATCTTTATAATTAAAAAAAAATTATGTGTGCAATAGTTCTTAGCACTGGGTAATTCTGGAGCCGGGAAGTCAAGTATTCTTCATAGATATACAGAGAACCAGTTTAACCCCAGGTATTCTTCATAGATAAACAGAGAACCAGTTTAACCCCAGGTATTCTTCATAGATATACAGAGAACCAGTTTAACCCCAGGTATTCTTCATTGATATACAGAGAACCAGTTTATCCCCAGGTAAAATATTGTTCCCACAAGTACTTACGTTTTTTGGGAAATAAAATAAGAAAATATTATTTTTTAACAAATGATAATATTGAAGCTGCAGAGAGCTAATAATTCTAAATCAAGCCTGCATAAAAAATTATTAAAATTAGCCAGCCATCTCGGAAACATCGTTTTTTTGGTGTGACTCTTTACAAAATTTCTTTTTTTTCTTTTCATTAGATGCAAAGCAGGTGAGACCTAAAATTCTTTATCAATCGTAGTCAAACATTTAGCCAGAAAAGCAAACTGTAGAATGTAGAATGTAGATTGATTTCCCAAAAAAATCTTATCTTTTTGAGAATTTACCGTATTCTGTTTATACAGCCATGTGCACCTGCAAATACGCACGTTTATTGGACACAAACAAACAAACAAAAACCAACGGACAAGCAAAAAATATTAATCTAAAGATTAATCTCTATATCTTGCTAAAATTATCATTCAAATATTTGAACAACTTTATTACGTGTTCTACTAATACGTAATCTCTTCTATAATCCCCCTCTCATGAACCTACCCCCCCCCCTTCTCAGAAACCTTTCCCCAAATTTATCATCACCAACCCCCCCTCTCCCCTTTTACTTCAGGCTCTGAAGATAATCCTGTCCCCGGTCAGCTCGTTAAAAGACGCCGCTATTGAATGGTTTTAAGTAAGAAAGTTGGGATATCAGTGTAGGAAATTTGAAATAATATCTAGGGTCGGTCAACTTACTCAAACTATCGTTCTATCCTCCTTCCCAGCTCAATCAGTTTATACTTAACCTTTCTTGCGTCAATATGAATATTAGTTTTCTTTTCCTACTTTTTAAACTTAGTTGGGCACTGGAAGGCAATTTTTGCAGGGAATTTAGTGGGTACAGCGAAAGAACTGATTTGAAAGAAGAAACCAACGACTGCATTTCTCACTTAGAGACTGTATGCAAAAAAGAACGAATAATTGAGTGCATGGAAGTGTGTGAAAATCAGTGTGATGTAAAATTTACAAAAGTGTGTAAACTGGAACAGATAAAAATCCTTGGAGTTGAATCCAGGTTAATAGAAAAGAAGAAGTTTCTTCATAACTGCTTAATGAAGGAGAGAAAAGAGCTCATAACATTTACTGTGTACAACTGCGAAAATAAAACTGTGACTGAATGCGCCACACTTTGGAATAACAATAAATGGGTTGAGATCGATGGAAATTGCAATAATTTTACTCACACTGAGTGTGAGCCCATCATAAAAAATATCTCAATATCTGTTCCGCTCATTACATGTTCTAAATACCCTGTAAAATACCTGGAGTTAGTGAATACGACTTTTTTTATGCCATCTTTTTCTTCGACATGTAAGGTTACTCCCATTAGCTCATGTAAAAAAGTAAACAGAACTAGATGTGCCACCATCTTGATTGAAAAATGCACCAATGCACCAGTTACAAGATGCAAACCGGTTTCATTTTTCCGTCCAAACCAGCACTTATTCCATATGCAGTGGTGCCAATATGATCCAAATGCAAATCTTAATGTGACAAATGGTGGAAGAATAATCAATTTTCAAGAAGAAATTAAAGAAAATAAACTATCAGAGGTCAAAGAACCTAGAAATTCGATACATCCGGTGCCCGAGCAAGAATCAGTCATTCTGGTTATTAAAGAGGTAGATACATTTAATTCTTTTTAGAAAAAATCTTTTAACATTTACCCAATTGTTTTTTATTTATCGAGTTATTAAATGGATAATTTTTATTTTTCACCAATTTTTGCAAATTGTTAGCATCATCGCAATTATTTTGTCTGTGCAAATTTATAAATGATCCGAATAAAAAACTAATTGTATTTAGAAAAGATGGAGAGAAATGCAGAAACTGCTGAAAAAGAAAAACAAGAAGATAAAAAAGTTAGTGACAAAAACAAGTTACTTTCAAAACGAATTGAAGGTGAAAATTCCGAAAAAGCCAGACGAAGAGGACGCAGATATAGATGATGAAAATACTAAACAATTAAACACAATTGAGATAAACAAGAAGCTTGAAAGAAGTGAAGATGAAGAAATGAAGGATGCAGAAGATAGGAAACTAACCTACCAAAGATTTTCCTCAAATCCAAATATTCCACTTAGATTTAGATTCCGATAAAAAGTCAAATACATTGATCGACTTAACCCTATTCCTGCTGGGGGGGGGGGTCAATTTGACCCACAGCATATCCTGGTTTTCAAGTACCCCAGCAGAGATAGGGTTAATGGTTATTGCTGGTTGATATATTTAATCACTTTAGCATTGGATCTGTAACTATATTGGTGTTTTTGTAAATATATCTTAGTACTGCATAAATATGCTAGTCCGATCATTCATTAATCCCATCGATGCAACACCTTCTAAAAACTAAGAACTACTCACAAACTATATTTAAACATACATTTCAAATTTCTAATGGCTTTGAATTTTGAAATACAGCCTTTGAAACCTTTCAAATAAAAGAATTTTTTAGAACTATTGATATGTACGTCCCACGAAACTTGACAGTAGCAAGACGTCTTTGATCTGAATTTTTTTGTTGGCATTTATTCGTAAACACAAAGACTTTGCTAATTATAAAGACAAGGCGTTGGAAATTTATCCGACTATTGTGTAATGTGGACGCCTATACAGCTGTATTTTAACGTCAATATGGATATTTAGGTTGTTTAAAGAGTCGAACGATCAAAATTAAAACCTTAGATGTGCTAAAAGTTAACTAAAATTAATAATATTAATTTCTAAAATTAATAATATTAATTTGTATTTTAAAATTTATTTGATCATTTGTTGGATATGAGGATCGTCTGGTCAATTATAGCTGAATTTGTAATGTTACGCATCTCTTTTGTATAAAAAATAGCCTATAATTGTTAGTAAACATTTTCAGATGTTGTCAAATATTTTTTCTGGGGTTCTATGGAATGGGATTTTAGGCGATGAAGAAGAGAGGGGGCCAGAAATTTCCAATATTATAAACAGTTAGTAAATTTTGTGTAAATGTCGTCTTCTATGTAATATCCCATAAATTAATGTATTAATCTTACTCTTCGATTGATGTATGGGGATTTTGTTTCGAAAATATCCACCATTAAAGTAAAAAATATCTGAGAAAGTTTCGTTAAAATTGCTAATTAATGGACGACCTTTTACTTAGAAGTCTTTTAAAGTTGATTACAAAAGGTTTGAGGCATGAATTATCGGAGGATTTTAAAAAGGTGGACTAAATAAATATATTGGTGAAAATGAAACTGGGGAATGTAAAGACGACTTTTAGACTTAATTTTTGATTAAATAGTTCAATGAACAAATAATACTGAAATTGAGCAGTGAACATGCAGATTGTCTAAATTTCGTCTTCAAATTCTGAAGTTTTATGTATAATTCAATGAATAATTCAGGTTCGTCGGTGCCACTGCCAAGCAAAGTAACGTGTGTATGTACCCAACTGCCAAGCCAACCAATAAAAGGATAGTCTGCGTTTACAATACCAGCAAAAATAAAAAAGTTTGGATAAAGGCTCTTTAATTGGATCATATGAATTCTTAACGCTGAAAGATCCTAGAGTGTGTAAAATTATAACATTGTGAAATAAATATTATGACGTTACGACGTTATTTTTCATTAATTCATTTAAATCAGGTAGAGATAGAATTCAATCTTGAAACATAGGTTTGTTAGGCGACTTTGTAGCTCGTTTACAATCGATATCTACGAATTAAAGCTCTACTAGAAGCAGAGCCACACTTTAAAATGATATGCTTTAAAAACAACAGCTGTACACATTAGAAATTTAAGTAAAAAAACTGACTAATTTTTTTTTAATTCATTAACGATCGATATTTTTCATTTTTAACTAAATGCTTAAAGACAAAGCGACATTGCCCATCCCTAACTGCGGACAGTGCAGCTTTAGGGAAGAAGTTCAACGTTACTAACCAAACCTATTTAATCTATAACTTCTCGCCTTATTCATTAAACATTTCTATACATAAAACTGTAGGAAAGGATTTATTGAATATGCAATATCCGTTTTCTGCTTTAAAAATGTAGATTTTCTGCCATTTTCCTTTCAATTGGGAATGCGTCCCTTATTTTATTTTCACCATTGAGGATAAAAGAAATAATGATTAAAAAATGATTTTTTATTGACGATATTTAAACAAACATGAACCAAAGTTGTTGTTTTAAACAATACTTATTTGATTTTAATGTGGTCGTATTTTTTTTAAAAAGTTCAAACCATGTCCTAAAACGTTAAAGACCTATGTACTACTGAGAATTGAGTTGTATGGTAGATTTTTGAGCCAAATACTATTCGGCCAACAAACAAAAATATTTTCGCCGTTTTTTGTTTGCTAATTGTAAATGTTTAGTTTCTTCAGTACTGTGGGAATAGATTTCAAGGAAAAACAAATATCTTGGAGGAGAAGGTAAATTATCTAGATAATAACATAAACAATATTTAAACTTCTGAAAAAAGATTATTAATAATTAAATTTCTAAAGTTTGGAAATGTTGTAGAAAGTCCTTTAAAAGTGACCCATTATGTAAGGATGACAATGCCAGATTTACGATGATACCCTTTAAAGCTTTGTCTGATTAAGTATGAATTATATGTCCATAGGCCGAATTTAAAGAATTTGAGCGGTGGCTTAAATTTGAGACACGGCTCAAATAAGGTTGGTTCCACTTAAAATTAAATTCAATGTTTCAAGATGGAAGCCGCCGCGGCGCTCTATTGAAACCTGTTTTGGGCGGTTTTAAGACATGGCTTAAATTCAGACTCATGTTTATTATTTTTGAACTGATTTTCTTTAAATTTTCAAATTTGAATTATAGACCAAAACGTGGCAACTTTTTAAGCAATGCACATTATTTATTTAATTGTTGTCAAATTTGAATCATTCAATTCTATTTAGGATCTATATTTAAACGTTGGTTAAGTTACAAAATAATGATGTAAATTTCAGGGGGGAAAATATTGAAAAATTGAAAAAATTCTTTATTTTTTTTCTTTATCAGAGAAAGCTTTGAAATCTCAAAAGAACCTGTCAAATCTTTCCCTGGAATGTTTAGAAAGATGAATATTTTCCCTGTATGATAATTGAAGGACTGCAGTATGGTTTTGGTGAATTATATTGGCGTACTAAGCCTAGTGGTGTCAGAAATGATTTTTTTGCATTTTTTTAAAAACTTCTATAAAACTTTTAAACTTTGATTTTTGATAAAACTTTTTGTTCTGGATGATTGCAAATATCTATCTAAAACTTTCTTAAACCGGCATATTTTTTCTATATTCATTTAGTTAAGAGTTTGATTCAAAATAAGTATTAATAAATATTGCTTTATATCGAGTAGATATCCTTAAACATACCGATGTAAAACCTTTCAGAAAGTAGGAAAGATTCTGCAGAAAAAAGTTGCCGAACCAAACAAAATTTTTATTTTGAACACAAATATTTAGAACTTAAAGAAGCTTTTCTGGGTTGCACTTTACTCTAGTTTTGCATTATTTTCATTTGTGTAAAACAGTATAAAAGACATTATGTTGATGGTTTAAAACTAAACAGCTGATGATTCATTGGAGGGAGGAATGGCAAAAACACCAATTTGTAATTCGAAAATCTTTTTACGGAAAGTGATTGTAACAGGGAATACAGAGTGCTTTAGGGTACAGGGTACTACAATGTAATTGAAAGTACTGGGCATTACTGGGGGGAGGGGGTACAGAAACCAAACAGAATTTTTTTAATTTCATAAAAATATATAAGTAGAGTCAAAAGCACTTCTAAGGATGTTTTCTTTATAGTTTTGCACTATTTTCACGGACAAAAAAGCTAGATTCATACTAATCAGCTGACCACTTTTTTAGGTTTATTGGACGTTTTCAAAAAAATGCAAAAAAAATCATTTCTGACACCCCTAGGCTTAGTACGCCAATATAATTCACCAAAACCATGCTGCAGTCCTTCAATTATCATACAGGGAAATTTTCATCTTTCTAAACATCCCAACGAAAGATTTGACAGGTTCTTGGTTTATAAACGAAGGAACTGATTACTTACCACAAATTCTATTAATCTAATCTCTTTGCAACCTTCAAACTTTATTAATCTTATTTTGAAATATCAAAGGTTGCAATGATGTAAGGCTTTTTTTGTGGCGAATATTTAGTTCGTTTCCGCCTTTTTCGCCTTAACAAATCTCGAACCTAACGCCACTGCAAACAATTTTCCACCCCTCCTTAAGAAAATATCCCAGTTACGCCTCTGATGAAGTAAGGTAACTGACGACCTTGATATAAGGCTCTCCAGGTTTAAATCATTTATCCCCAAATTTAATATCAGGTTTTATTAATGCATGGCTCATGATGTACTTTATAAGACAATTTTTTGGCCGTTAGGTGTCTCATCCAAGTAAAAGTTCTGAAATATCGTCGTGAGCTAGAGACATCTAGATGCCAAATAATCGAATTCAGTTTCCTTTTTTGTGTTGTTAGTTTCGAGGATAATAGTGGCAGAAGTCAACGAATCCTTCTTCAACTATGGGACACAGCAGGTAACAGGTGAATTGTAAATAATCAAGAGATAAATATACCATTTGCATGCTCTTTAAGACTGTTGAGATAATTATACAAGAGACCTCGAACTTATGCATGATGAGTGGTACATGATGGGGATTAAAAATGATTCCCTTGAAGCTTTGCCTGATCAAGAATGCTTTGTTCACTTTTTTTACATTGAAGTTTTCTTTTAAAAATGACGTTTGAGTTTTTCGTACAATAACTAGCTCTAGCTTGGAAAAAGACAATATCTTTATTATCATTGATGAGTGAAATGTTTCACGGGTATCGATGTGAATTGAACATATCCCTCTTAGCATCGCTGGTCACTTAAAACAGAGCGTTTAAATTTTTTTGTTTTAGGTCAAGAAAGGTTTCGCAGCCTCACTACAGCTTTCTACAGAGATGCTATGGGGTTTCTTTTAGGAATACAAACAACTTTCCATCAAAATAAATACAGCATAAAAGATGTTTTAAATTGAAATTTTTTTCTTAAGATAAGAAAACGTTTGTTAAGTGCAGTTTTTGATGTAACAACAGAGCAATCTTTATTGTCAATCAGGTGAAACAGATTGAAATGTAAATTATCAATTTGTTTTCCGGTGTCGATCAGGGAGAGCCGGCCTATGTGTTTTTATCATTTCAGCATAACTTCAGAGATGAAACCCAATTCTAAAGAATTTGTAATTGTTGGTTTACATAAAAAAGCACAATGAATGTATTATTGCAAGAAATGTTTTTCCTCGCAAATGTCGCCTTCCTCTCAAATTTTCAAACAACCATTATTTCTTCTTCTTCGGCAAATGTCAAAACATTGATCCAAATGTCTAAAACTGTGTAGAAATGGGGTAAACACTAGCTGGGTATGCTCTCCAAGCAGAGGCGGAGTTATTCTCATGTT